>NC_080044.1:10142340-10380089 GCF_012489685.1 Lotus japonicus
TTTCCAGAACTGCCCTCCAACGGTAGCATTTCCCATGCATCGCTCAACCCTAATCCTTGGAGTATAAAGAGGCTGAAGACTGAAAGAAACGGCTAGAAGCATTCACATACGCAAGACATATTCTTAAATTCTTCTAAGTTTTCTTTCATCTGAAATTCATTGAGTTTACTATTAGCTTTTTAGAAGCAAATCTCTTGTAAACAATTCTTTGATAAACAGTTTGTTTAGTTCCTTTAGGATCAAGGTTGATCGGATCCTAGAGAAGACTAAGAGAGTGAATCTTAGTGTGAGCTAAGTCAGTGTAATTGTTAGTCACTTGTAGGTTTCAAGTGCAGTTGTAACTCTTACCTGATTAGTGGATTGCCTTCATTCTAAGAAGGAAGAAATCACCTTAACGGGTGGACTGGAGTAGCTTGAGTGATTTATCAAGTGAACCAGGATAAAATCCTTGTGTGCTTTTCTATCTCTTATCTTTAGCACTTAAGTTCTCGAAAGATTTTGTAAAAATCTTTAAGGTGGAAGTTTTATACTGAAAACGTTATTCAAACCCCCCCTTTCTACCGTTTTTTCATACCTTCAATTGGTATCAGAGCGCAAGTTCTGATTACCACACCTAACAGTGTTCAGTGATCCGGGCCGGTGTGAAAAACAATGGCTGCCACCACCAGTGAAACTCAAAGAGATGGTTACAATGCAAAGCCTCCTATGTTCGACGGTCAAAGGTTCGAATATTGGAAAGATAGACTGGAAAGTTTCTTTCTGGGTTTCGATGCAGATCTCTGGGATATTATTGTGGATGGCTACGAGCGTCCAGTTGATGCAGATGGCAAGAAGATCCCAAGGTCAGAGATGACTGCAGATCAAAAGAAGCTGTACTCACAACATCACAAAGCAAGAGCAATTCTTCTCAGTGCTATTTCCTATGAAGAGTACCAGAAGATTACAGATCGTGAGTTTGCAAAAGGCATTTTCGAATCTCTGAAGATGTCTCATGAAGGAAACAAGAAAGTCAAAGAATCAAAGGCATTGTCTTTGATCCAAAAGTATGAATCCTTCATCATGGAGCCAAATGAGTCCATTGAAGAAATGTTCTCCAGATTTCAGTTGCTTGTAGCTGGCATACGACCTCTCAACAAGAGCTACACAACAAAAGATCATGTCATAAGGGTCATCAGGTGTCTTCCTGAAAGTTGGATGCCTTTAGTGACTTCAATAGAGCTCACGAGAGACGTTGAGAATATGAGTTTAGAAGAACTCATCAGCATTTTGAAATGTCATGAGCTGAAGCGCTCAGAGATGCAAGATCTGAGGAAAAAGTCCATAGCCTTGAAATCCAAATCTGAAAAGGCTAAGGTTGAGAAGTCAAAAGCTCTTCAAGCTGAAGAAGAGGAATCTGAAGAAGCATCAGAAGATTCTGATGAAGATGAGCTGACTCTGATCTCCAAGAGACTCAACCGCATCTGGAAGCACAAGCAGAGCAAGTTCAAAGGCTCTGGAAAGGCAAAAGGAAAGTATGAGTCCTCAGGTCAGAAGAAGTCTTCAATCAAGGAAGTCACATGCTTTGAGTGCAAAGAATCTGGGCACTACAAAAGTGATTGTCCAAAGTTGAAGAAGGACAAGAAGCCAAAGAAGCACTTCAAGACGAAGAAGAGTCTGATGGTGACATTTGATGAATCAGAGTCAGAGGATGTTGACTCTGATGGTGAAGTCCAAGGACTCATGGCCATTGTCAAAGACAAAGGAGCAGAGTCAAAGGAAGCTGTTGACTCTGACTCAGAATCAGAAGGAGATCCTAACTCAGACGATGAAAATGAGGTATTCGCTTCCTTCTCTACCTCTGAACTGAAACATGCATTGTCTGATATCATGGATAAGTATAACTCCTTATTGTCTAAGCATAAGAAGCTGAAAAAGAACTTATCTGCTGTTTCCAAAACTCCTTCTGAACATGAGAAAATTATTTCTGATTTGAAAAATGATAATCATGCCTTGATCAATTCTAACTCTGTGCTTAAGAACCAGATTGCTAAGTTAGAAGAAATTGTTGCCTGTGATGCCTCTGATTGTAGAAATGAATCCAAGTATGAAAAGTATTTTCAAAGATTCCTAGCTAAAAGCGTGGATAGAAGCTTAATGGCTTCAATGATCTATGGCGTAAGCAGAAATGGAATGCATGGCATTGGCTATTCTAAACCAATTAGAAATGAGCCCTCTGTGTCTAAAGCTAAATCTTTATATGAATGCTTTGTTCCCTCTGGTACCATATTGCCTGATCCTGTACCTGCTAAAGTTGCTAAAAAACCCTCTTAAAAAGGGATCTTTCTCTATGACTAAATATCATGCAAATATTCCTTTAAAATATCATGTTGAGACACCCAAGGTGATCAGAACCTCTGGGGTAACTAACAAAAGAGGACCCAGAAAGTGGGTACCTAAGGACAAGATTATCTATGTTGCAGATATCCTTGATAGCTCCACTGAAACACCAATCATGATATCTGGACAGTGGATGCTCGCGTCACATGACGGGAGAAAAGCGTATGTTCCGAGAGCTGAAACTTAAGCCTGGAGGCGAAGTTGGCTTTGGAGGAAATGAAAAGGGTAAAATTGTTGGTACTGGTACTATTTGTGTAGATAGTAGTCCATGCATTGATAATGTGTTATTGGTAGACGGCTTAACACATAACTTATTGTCTATAAGTCAATTAGCTGACAAGGGTTATGATGTTATATTCAATCAAAAGTCCTGCCGGGCTGTAAGTCAGATCGATGGCTCTGTTCTGTTTAACAGCAAGAGGAAGAACAACATTTATAAGATCAGATTATCTGAGTTGGAGGCTCAGAATGTGAAGTGCCTTCTGTCTGTTAATGAAGAGCAGTGGGTATGGCATAGACGGTTAGGGCATGCCAGTATGAGAAAGATTTCTCAGCTGAGCAAGCTAAACCTTGTCAGGGGCTTACCCAATCTGAAGTTCGCTTCAGACGCTCTTTGTGAAGCATGTCAGAAAGGCAAATTCACAAAAGTCCCTTTCAAGGCAAAGAATGTTGTCTCAACCTCAAGGCCGTTGGAACTTCTGCATATCGACCTTTTTGGACCAGTGAAAACTGAGTCTATAGGTGGCAAGAGATATGGGATGGTTATCGTTGATGACTATAGCCGCTGGACATGGGTAAAGTTTCTAACCCGCAAGGATGAGTCTCATGCTGTGTTCTCTACCTTCATTGCTCAAGTGCAAAACGAGAAGGCTTGTAGGATTGTGCATGTCAGAAGTGACCATGGTGGAGAGTTTGAGAATGACAAGTTTGAGAGTCTGTTTCATTCCTATGGAATTGCACATGATTTCTCTTGTCCCAGAACTCCTCAACAAAATGGTGTTGTTGAGAGGAAGAACAGAACTTTTCAGGAGATGGCTAGAACCATGCTCCAAGAAACTGGCATGGCTAAGCACTTTTGGGCAGAGGCAGTAAATACAGCATGTTACATTCAGAACAGAATCTCTGTGAGACCAATTCTGAATAAGACTCCTTATGAATTGTGGAAGAACATAAAACCCAACATTTCTTATTTTCATCCTTTTGGCTGTGTTTGTTATGTTCTCAATACTAAGGATAGATTGCATAAATTTGATGCTAAGTCTTCTAAGTGTCTATTACTCGGTTACTCTGAGAGATCTAAAGGTTTTAGATTTTATAATACTGATGCTAAGACTATTGAAGAATCTATTCATGTTAGATTTGACGATAAGCTTGACTCTGACCAGTCAAAGCTAGTTGAAAAGTTTGCAGATTTAAGCATTAATGTTTCTGACAAAGGCAAAGCTCCAGAGCAAGATGAGCCAGAACCAGAGGAAGAAGCTGGTCCCTCTAACTCACAAACTCTGAAGAAGAGCAGAATCACTGCAGCTCACCCTAAGGAATTGATTCTGGGCAACAAAGACGAACTAGTCAGAACCAGATCTGCCTTCAGACCCTCTGAAGAGACCTTGCTCAGTCTGAAAGGATTGGTGTCCTTAATTGAACCCAAGTCCATAGATGAAGCTCTTCAGGACATGGATTGGATTCTGGCCATGGAAGAAGAACTGAATCAATTTTCCAAGAACGATGTTTGGAGCTTAGTGAAGAAGCCTGAGAGTGTCCATGTTATTGGAACGAAGTGGGTATTCAGAAACAAGCTGAATGAGAAAGGAGATGTAGTCAGAAACAAGGCAAGGCTAGTTGCTCAAGGCTACAGCCAGCAGGAAGGAATAGACTACACTGAAACATTTGCTCCAGTAGCAAGACTGGAGGCAATCAGACTGTTGATCTCCTTCTCAGTAAATCACAACATAGTTCTACATCAGATGGACGTGAAGAGTGCCTTCCTAAATGGTTATATCTCAGAGGAAGTCTATGTTCATCAACCCCCAGGTTTTGAAGATGAGAAGAAACCAGACCATGTGTTCAAATTGAAGAAATCACTCTACGGTCTGAAGCAAGCTCCCAGAGCATGGTATGAGAGACTTAGCTCATTCCTTCTGGAGAATGAGTTTGTAAGGGGTAAAGTAGATACAACTCTTTTTTGCAAGACTTATAAAGATGATATCTTAATTGTGCAAATTTATGTTGATGATATTATATTTGGTTCTGCTAATCAATCTCTATGCAAAGAATTTTCTGAGATGATGCAGGCTGAATTTGAGATGAGTATGATGGGAGAATTAAAGTACTTTCTGGGAATACAAGTTGATCAAACACCAGAAGGAACATATATCCATCAGAGCAAGTACACTAAAGAACTTCTGAAGAAGTTCAATATGCTGGAATCTACAGTGGCCAAGACTCCAATGCATCCTACATGCATTCTGGAGAAAGAAGATAAAAGTGGTAAAGTATGTCAGAAGCTCTATCGTGGCATGATAGGTTCACTTCTATACTTAACTGCATCTAGGCCAGACATATTATTTAGTGTTCACTTATGTGCTCGTTTCCAATCAGATCCAAGGGAAACCCACTTAACTGCTGTTAAGAGGATCCTAAGGTATCTGAAAGGCACCACTAACCTTGGCTTGATGTATAAGAAAACATCAGAGTATAAGCTTTCAGGTTACTGTGATGCTGATTATGCTGGAGATAGAACAGAGAGAAAAAGTACTTCTGGAAATTGTCAATTTCTGGGAAGCAATCTAGTCTCATGGGCAAGCAAGAGGCAATCAACCATTGCACTATCAACTGCAGAGGCAGAATATATCTCAGCAGCAATATGCAGCACTCAGATGCTCTGGATGAAACATCAGCTGGAGGATTATCAGATCCTTGAGAGCAATATCCCAATCTATTGTGATAACACTGCTGCAATCTCATTGAGTAAGAATCCTATCCTGCATTCAAGGGCAAAGCACATTGAGGTAAAGTATCACTTTATTAGAGATTATGTACAGAAGGGCGTACTTCTTCTGAAGTTTGTTGATACTGACCATCAATGGGCAGATATCTTTACAAAGCCCTTAGCAGAGGATAGATTTAATTTTATTCTGAAAAATCTAAACATGGACTTTTGTCCAGAGTAAAGATGGATCAGAACCTCTGACTACGATACTTCTTGATCAGAAGATGTCTAGTCCAGAAGGTAACTCAATCAGAGTGTGTGTACCCACTGGTACTGACTCTGAAGCTGAGACAACAACACGTGTGTCAGTATTTCTGATGCATAGTTCCTTGTGCCCGTGTGACAGTCTGTTATGATTGCGTGTAGATATGCTTCTCTCCTGTGTGTGATTTGTGTATTTTACTGTTACTATCTATCTTTAATTTTCAACCGTTGATCTTAAAGTGCTTTTTGAATCAACAACGGTTATTTGCCAAAACCCACTATACACACACGATCTCTTTCACTTCCGGTTTTTACTCTCGCTCTCTCTGCTTTTTCGAAACCGCTTACCCTCGATTTCTCTCTCGATCTCTCTTCATCTTCCAACCTTCATCTTCTACCTCAAACCTTCAACCACTTCAAAAAAATGGTGAGACAAACCAGAAGAGCTACTGCAGATGCACCCCAGTTCCCTCACATGGTAGTTGGTCTAGCAACGGGTCAAAGGGGCCCTGAGAATCCGACACAAGATCAAGGTCAGGCTCAAGA
The DNA here is from genome assembly GCF_012489685.1 of Lotus japonicus. Taxonomy (NCBI): domain Eukaryota; kingdom Viridiplantae; phylum Streptophyta; class Magnoliopsida; order Fabales; family Fabaceae; genus Lotus; species Lotus japonicus. The sequence goes on from NC_080044.1 coordinate 10,148,456, forward strand.
GCAGATTGTTCCAATTGCAGAACGGGGCTGTGCCGTTCACTGCGTATATCCTCCTGAGGAACTCCAAGTCCTGGCAGAATGGAGATTCGACCTCGACAACCAGGCTACAAATGGGTATGATCTTCGTCCTGAAGTCCAAGCTCAAGGTTGGGGAAATTACTTCAACAGACTTCGAGGACCGGTGTATGATAGATTAGTCAAGGAATTCTGGAAGCACGCCGACTGCGATGATACTCAGGTGGTATCTCACATTCTTGGAAGAAAGATCATCATCACTGAGAAGTCATTCGTGAATCTGCTGGGTGCAGATACTGCTTTTGGGTATCGTTTCCAACTCACGGAATCGAAGCTGAAACCCAGCACCAAGGATACAATCAACCAGGCCCTGTACACCACTTACAAACCGGGCAAGACGAGTTACAAGGTGATGGACCTTCACCCCAAACTCAGGATCTGGCACAAGATCCTGCTCCACTGCATAAACCAGAGACCGAAGGGCAGTTCTCCAGACTACATCAACTTCAACCAGAAGGTGATGTTGTTCTTCATCCAAGACCAGAAGAAGATCTGCCTTCCCTACTTCCTGTTCTCCTACTTGAAGGAATGCATCCGGAAGTCTCGCACCACTGCCTCCATCAAGTCAGCAATCAAATATATCCCCTTTGGGAGACTGCTCTCAGACTTTCTCATTGAAAGCAACCTGGTGCAAGATCTGGTCAATGCTGGATGTGTAGAGGATCTGAGCACCATTGTCAGTGATGTCTTCACTGCAAATTCTCTGAAGAAGATGGGTTTGGTCCAGAAGAAGATTGCTCCTGCTCATGAAGACACATCTTCTGAGATCAGAAGCAGAAGGATGCCTCTCACTGACTACCCTCTGTGGACACATGCAGACAATCCTGACGCCATCAGGTGCTATGTTGAAGACCTAAGGGCTCAAGGATTCGAAATTGATCTTGATGATTTCGTCAGCAGACTGCCGCCAGCTCCAGAGTTTCCTTCTCCTCCCAAGAAGAAAGCTCAGAGGAAGATGATACTGGACGAATCTTCTGAGGAATCAGATGTCCCTCTGATCAAAACGAAGAAGAGAAAGCCTGATGATGGTGATGATAGTAACAATGAGGATGGTCCTCCTAAGAAGAAGAAGAAGAAGCAGGTCAGAATCGTGGTGAAGCCTACTCGGGTGGAACCAGCTGCTGAAGTGGTCAGAAGGACTGAACCTCCTGCCAGAGTGACTAGATCATCAGCACATTCAAGTAAGCCTGCACTTGCTTCTGATGATGATTTGAATTTATTTGATGCACTCCCTATATCTGCCATGCTCAAACACTCCTCAAATCCCCTCACTCCTATTCCTGAATCCCAACCAGCTGCACAAACCACCACTCCACCACATTCCCCAAGATCTTCATTCTTTCAACCTTCCCCTACTGAAGCACCTCTCTGGAATTTGCTTCAGAACCAACCCTCTAGGTCAGAAGAACCAACCTCTCTCATTACCATCCCGTACGACCCATTATTTTCTGAACCCATCCTCCATGAACAACCAGAGCCAAACCAAACAGAACCACAACCCAGAACGTCTGATCACTCTGTTCCCAGAGCATCAGCACGTCCTGCTGCCAGAACCACGGATACAGACTCTTCCACAGCCTATACACCTGTATCCTTCCCAACCAATGCTGCTGATTCTTCTCCCTCCAATAACTCTGAATCCATTAGAAAATTCATGGAGGTTAGAAAAGAAAAGGTGTCTACCTTAGAGGAATATTACCTCACTTGTCCAAGCCCTAGGAGATATCCTGGCCCTAGACCTGAACGTCTAGTTGACGCAGATGAACCTATCTTGGCCAATCCTTTACAAGAGGCAGACCCTTTGGCTCAACAAGCTCACCCTGTCCCTGACCAACAAGAGCCTATTCAACCAGAACCTGAACCCGAACATTCAGTGTCTAACCAATCCTCGGTTAGATCACCCCTTCCTCTGGTTGAAACTTCAGACCCTCACCTTGGACCCTCTGAACCCAATGCTCAAATGATTAACATTGGTTCTCCACAAGGTGCCTCTGAAGCTCATAGCAGCAATCACCCAGCCTCTCCTGAAACCAACTTCTCCATAATTCCCTATACTCACCTCCAACCCACATCTCTCTCTGAGTGCATCAATATCTTCTATCATGAAGCCTCTTTGAGGCTCCGCAATGTGCATGGTCAGACTGACCTCAGTGAGAATGCTGAACGTGTGGCTGATGAGTGGAACAATCTGGGCACTTGGCTGGTGGCTCAAGTTCCAATTATGATGCAGCTCCTGCATACAGAGGGAAGTCAGAGGATTGAGGCTGCCAAGTAAAGGTTTGCTCGAAGGGTGGCTCTTCATGAACAAGAACAGAGAAATAAGCTTCTTGAAGCTATTGAAGAAGCTAAGAGAAAGAAAGCTCAAGCAGAAGAAGCTGCACGTCAAGCAGCAGCTCAAGCTGAACAAGCCAGACTAGAGGCAGAGCGACTTGAAGCTGAGGCTGAAGCTCTTAGATGCCAAGCACTTGCACCAGTAGTGTTTACTCCTGCTGCTTCTGCTTCCATTCCAGATCCTCAAGCTGCTCAGAATGTTCCTTCCAGTTCTACTCAGTCAAGCTCATCCAGACTCGACATCATGGAACAGCGTCTTGACATTCATGAATCCATGCTGATTAAGATGAAGCACATGATGATGGAACTTCTGCGACGAACTGACAAACCTTAGTTTTAGGATCTCTTCATTTTTCTTTCTTTTTCTTTAACGTTGTTTTATTTAAACTCTGTTTCTTCTTATTTATTTATTCTACTTTGTTCGTTTGTGATTATATATGCATATCTATATATATTTATGTCACATATGTTTGCAAAAATCCTTTTATTCATAATATTTTTTATGTTTACATCATACATTCCTTCCCTAAAAGTCTAGAATGGAGGATCTCTCCTCATTCTTCTGCACTCCTGGCGCTGCTCTGACCTATCCTTCTCCAGACGCTCCAGTGCTTGCTGGATGTTGCTGAGCCTGTCCTTTAGCTCATCCCTCTCCAGAATCTCTTCTGCAGTCTTGAGCTTCTCTTCCAAACTTTCTTTTTCTTCCAGCAGCTTGAGTTCAAGCCGGCTGAGTTCTTGCACCTCCTCAACGAAGGCAAGAAATTCCTTCAGGTCTCTCTCCAACTCTGGACGCAGGTCCTCTTCCAACAGTGTCCGTGTTAGCTCCGAGATGGTCGCTGTACCCTCTGGATGCCTGATGTTCAGGAACAAGTCCTCTTCAAAGGCCTTCTTCCTCAGCTCTTCTAGTGCTACGATGTATGATGCCATTTTTTTTCTCTTACTGAAAATTGTTCGCGGTGTGAAGCTTACCTTTCTCTCCAACGCTTTATATAGGCTTCACTTTCTCTCTGAAAGTTAATGCTCCTACGGTTTCTCGAGGTTAAGTTCTTGGTAACTGATCCTTCTCTTTACTCACTTGACCGGTGGTAAACGTTCTTCTCTTGCATTAACTCTTCTATTTATTTCGCCTAACTCTGATTCTTGCATCGTTTTTCATCTTCTTTAAACTTAGACCTTCTCTAAGGGGGAGTACCTTGTACTTCAAGCTAAGTTTTTCACACCCCAAGCTTTTTGCTTATGACAAAAAGGGGGAGTAAACCCAGTTTTTGATGTGTAAGATGTGTTAGTGTGATTTATTTTTCTTTTGGAGATTTTAAGAGTTCCACCTTCATGACCATAGATGTGTCACTGGGCAAATACAAGGAATACATTTCACTTCTTCTGAAGTGATTATAAGTTGACTCTGATACCCAAGACTCTGATACCTTGTCCATGACTCTGATTACTTATGCGCTCTGATTACTCGATTTTCATCTATGTCATAAGTTTTTCACTCTGAACTCTTATATTATTTAGCTCAGAATCTAGACTTTACTAACGTTTTCATCAAGTATTAGATTCAGGGGGAGCTAAGCTCAGAATCAAGCAGTGACTTGAATTCAGAATGAGCAAGATAAACTATTCACATCAGGATAAGTCTTATTCTATATCTCTAAACTCTGAGTGAATTCAGTTTAATGTTTAAGAATTGTTCATCAAAAATCTTAGTTTTGTCATCATCAAAAAGGGGGAGATTGTAAGATCAAGTTTTGATCTAGTAGTACAACTCTATGTTTTGATGATTACAAGTTAACCTTTTGACATGAACAATTGTGGTACTCTAACGTGTTTTTCTGAGTGTGCTATTTGCAGGTTCTGACCTCAACTCAATCTCACACAAATCAGAAGCACTGTGTATAAAGAGTGACCCAAGCAACGCTTTCGCATTCACCATGTTCAGTATGAACAGTGGAAAAGCTTCAGAAGTTCTGAAGTTACACAAACTCTGATGTGGACTCAGTCACTAGAAGCTCTGAAGATCCAGAAGTTCTGATAACCAAGAAACACTGAAGGTTCAGATGTTCTGATGGTGTAGAAGACTCTGAAGATCCAGAAGCTGAATAGTGGAAACTCTGAAGTCCAGAAGCAAGAAACTCTGAAGGCCATGTTCTTCCCTCTGAGTTCAGAATCAGAAGATACAATGGTCAGAGGATCTGTGCTTTCCCTCTGACTCTGATCAACCGGCTTCACAAGTTCCAATATGAAGCATTCCCCTAATCAGAAGTCTCCTAGGTTTAAAGGTCGCGTCGCTATCCAAGTACAAAAGCTACTGTACCTTCCTGACGACCTACCTAACGTTCTCAGCCACAGCAGAAGCTGGATTTTCCAGAACTGCCCTCCAACGGTAGCATTTCCCATGCATCGCTCAACCCTAATCCTTGGAGTATATAAAGAGGCTGAAGACTGAAAGAAACGGCTAGAAGCATTCACATACGCAAGACATATTCTTAAATTCTTCTAAGTTTTCTTTCATCTGAAATTCATTGAGTTTACTATTAGCTTTTTAGAAGCAAATCTCTTGTAAACAATTCTTTGATAAACAGTTTGTTTAGTTCCTTTAGGAGATCAAGGTTGATCGGATCCTAGAGAAGACTAAGAGAGTGAATCTTAGTGTGAGCTAAGTCAGTGTAATTGTTAGTCACTTGTAGGTTTCAAGTGCAGTTGTAACTCTTACCTGATTAGTGGATTGCCTTCATTCTAAGAAGGAAGAAATCACCTTAACGGGTGGACTGGAGTAGCTTGAGTGATTTATCAAGTGAACCAGGATAAAATCCTTGTGTGCTTTTCTATCTCTTATCTTTAGCACTTAAGTTCTCGAAAGATTTGTAAAAATCTTTAAGGTGGAAGTTTTATACTGAAAACGTTATTCAAACCCCCCATTTCTACCGTTTTTCATACCTTCAGTTGCTTCCAATGCCGATGCAGATAAGCAAGCAAACGATAATCAAGCTTGAAAATATTCTATGTTTGTAATTTGGTCGTCGTTCTACTTTACTGTTGTTTAAACAATGGGCCTCGCCCTTTTTTTTATGTAATGTCTTAACTTTGTGGGGCTTGCCCCTTTTTTAATTTTTAATTATAATTAATGTTATAATTCTGTTGGCTTTTTACTGAGGCTTTGCTCGCGATTTGGCGAGGCTTTTTTGTGCTTGGTACGATGGCCAAGGCTTAGGCACATTTTATTGGCCTTAGTCGTTTTACGGACGGGGCTTGGGTTCTAGTGGCCGCCACTAGAATTGCCAAGGCTATGTTTGCTCAGTGATGACACTTTCTGATTGCGAAAGCTTTTTGTCATATTAGATCATCGCCATAGAAATATTGGTTAAGAAAGTTTATAAGTTAGATCTTGTCAGTTGTGACGAATATCAAACTGTAAAACATTTCTCATTTCCTTAAATAAAAACTAGTATCTATAGATCCTTACATGAGATTTTCCTCACTTTCTTTACATAGGTCGCCTCATTAAAAACCTTTTTCAAGGGAAAAAGAGTACGACTTTCTTTTACTTAACTATAATATTGTCTCAAGCTGGAGGCGTTCCACGTGCGACACACTGTACCACCATCCAGTTGTTCAAGTTTGTACGCCCCTGCGCCTACTTCAGCTTTAACCCTAAAAGGTCCTTCCCAGTTTGGTGTTAGCTTGTTTTTCCCTAAAGTCAGCGTTCTTTCACGCAACACTAGATCTCCCGCCTTCATTTTCCTGGGGACGACCTTAGCTACGTATTTACGGGCGACCCTTACTTTCCCAGCTTCATTGCGTAAGTGTGTCTCTCTTTGCAATTCTGGGAGCATGATTAAGTTTGCAATCAAATTGTCATTATTTTCTTCTTCATTTTTGTTCATAACTCTCCAGCTTTGGTTTTCTACCTCCACGGGCAACATAGCATCAGAACCATAGGTTAGCCTATAGGGCGTTTCCCCGGTACTTGTTTGTACCGTAGTGTTGTACGCCCACAAAACTCCTGGTAACTCTATCGCTATTAATATTTTAAAATAGCGATAAATATGATTTTGGTTCCATAAAATCTTGAAAATTTGATTTTGGTTCCTAAGAAAATTCAAGGAGTATAAGGTGAAGTCAACATGTCATCTTCTATTTTAAACAACTATAAACTTTTTTTTTATGCTTAACAACAAAGAGAGGAAAAAACACAAAACAAACCCCCTACTGCCTAACTGTCACAAATTCCATAGAGTCTGTCGTAAGCAAATACTCCATTCCAGGAGGGGGATCCTGGAGGAGGAGAAAATCACACTCCTGAGCTGCTCCCGCTTTCTCCAGAAAATTCGCGCAAGCATTCCCTTCACGCAAGACATGATCAACCCGGACCAGTGGACCACCCTGTCTCGCCGTAGCAGATCCAAGATGGAATTAACATGCACCATATCAACATGAAAATGAGAGGGAGGTTGTAAAATCAAATTGACAGCGAGCAACGAGTCCGAAAAGTTCCTCTACTTTTCTACAATTCTTTTGTACTTATATTTGATCCTTACCATTTTATGGTGATGCTTGGCAATACATTCTAAATTGTATGACGAACTCTTCAGCTAATTTTCAAATTCTCTTATATTATCCACCACTATCACGTTGGATGATTATAATCCCTCTATTAAACTGATTTTCAGTCATGTATTTAAATTAAGTAAGGGCATGAAAAGTTTCAAAACTTTTGCTTTAATAGAAAAAACCAACTGAACCTACTAAAGTCATAAACAAAATATACATAGTATTTGAAGCAATAAGAAGAATTTACTTGGGTAGGGGCATACATCAATTTGAATAAATTCAAGTGGTTATGAAGCATGAGATGATGAGATGAAGAGGCCCTAAAGGGTAAGAGATGCATTTTGGCATATTGATGACAAGCCTCACATAATGAAATTTCGGATTTTTGGGAAAGAATTGTTGGTGATGGTGAAAAAGAATGGTTGGTAAAGGAGTTGGTCTGCTGGTGCAGTAGCCGCAACTAACATCAATTTAGGTTTAGATTTGATATTATTGACATTAAATTGATTTAAGGTTTAAAAATAACTAATTTCAACATTAGGGCCACATTTACTTTTAATTAATAAATTTTGTTTAATAATTAAATATGTGCATGAAATTAAATTTTGGTTGAAAAATACGTTTAACAGTTACTTCAGGTTTATTAATGGAGAAGACTTAGATACATTTCTCAACATTTTGTTTTTGTTGTTCTGTAATCACAACATCACACGTACACGAAAAGGAGATTGCTTTATGTTACAAATGATGTAGCGTAAGAAATGCAAGATGACTTATTTTCCGTTACAACGTCCTTGAGTGAAGTTTTATTTTTATCTCATATTTCATTTTTTTGAATAAAAAACAAACCATAATCATGCATGATGTGATTCGTTTCGTACTATATAACATTACTCATATTAAAATTATATTAAAATTGAGAAATTTAACCTTGAGAGAGTGGATGATTAGATTTTTTATCGACAAACATCCCAAAACAAACCCATAGAACTGTAACCAAGACTTTATTTTGTTTGAAGGGAACAAAGGGGAAAGAAGAAAGCACAGAAATCGAAAAATGAATTTGGACTAAGGTGCAGTCCAAATTCATTTCCCAAATTCCGTGTTTTCTTTCCTTCACATTTTTCTTCTCCAAACCAAACAAAGCGTAAGCTTTCTCATTCATTAAGACACGTAGCACTACATAACGAAGCGGGCCCGCTTCATGGGCCCGAAGCGGGCCCATAAACATGGTACAAGACCAAGACCAAAATCATAGATTTTAACTAAATGTGGAATGTGGGGATAAGAATCAAAATCCAAGAAGTTTCTAGTCTAAATTTGAAGATATATATAAACCCTATCACAATCAATCACACAAGATTTTTGCCGGAAAGAGAGTATAAAAGCTGCAGCTGCTGCAGCAGACAATCATTTTGGATTTCCTGAAACCCTTGTCTTGTCTGCTGCTGAGTGTTGGTGATCATGGAGGCAGTAGAACAGGAACCTGAGCAGCTTCAACAACCTCAACCCCCCCATGAGAATGAGAAAGACACTCGCATCACGGAACTGGTTATGGACTCTATGCTTTCTCGACTCACCCAAACCGATCCCCCTGTTTCGCCGTCGTTGATCAACAGCGCCGACGTGGGGCGCCAAATTCAGGAGGTTGTCAGTTCGTTCCACACTCCGGCTCATCCTCCTTATGCCTTGGTCAGTAACACATTCTCACTCATTACTGCATTTTGTTGTTGTTGTTGTCTGAGGAGTTTTTGTCTAGCATTTGTTGTGCATGTATGTGGAGCTTGTGATTTTGATGTTTTGGTTGACAATTGGTGATTTGGGGTTCTGGGTTTGAATTGTTTTTCACAAATTTCTTAATGCTGTCAATTTTCAACTTTTTCTACTTGCGTTGAAATATAGGGGTTTTTGTATGTTAATTTTCATCAGTGCATTTCATTGTCTGAGGAGTTTTTTTTTCTAGTATTTGTGAATTGGGTAGCATTAGCATTTGTGGTGCATGTATGTGGTGCATGTATGTGGAGCAAGTGATTTTGATGTTTTGGTGGTCAATTGGAGATTTAGGGTTCTGGGGTGTGAATTGTTTTTCAAAAATTTCTTAAAGCTGTCAATTTTCAATTTTTTCTAGTTTTGTTGGAATAGAGGGTTTTTTGTATGTTAATTTTCATTAGTGCATGTTGTCTGAGGAGGTTTATTTTCTAGTATTTGTGAATTGGGTAGCATTAGCATTTGTTGTGCATGTATGTGGAGCAAGTGAATTTGATGTTTTGCTTGTCAATTGGTGATTTAGGGTTCTGGGGTGTGAGTTGTTTTACAAAAATTTCTTAAAGCTGTCAATTTTCAATTTTTGCTAGTTGTGTTGGAATAGAGGGTTTTTTGTATGTTAATTTTCATTAGTGCATGTTGTCCGAGGAGGTTTTTTTTTCTAGTATTTGTGAATTGGGTAGCATTATGTGGAGCAAGTGAATTTGATGTTTTGCTTGTCAATTGGTGATTTAGGGTTCTGGGGTGTGAATTTTCTTTTCAAAAATTTCTTAATGCTGTAAATTTTCAATTTTTGCTATTTTCAATTTTTTGTATGTTAATTTTCATTAGTGCATGTTGTTCTCCGAGGAGTTTTTTTTCTAGTATTTGTGAATTGGGTAGCATTTGTTGTGCGTGCATGTGGAGCAAGTGATTTTGATGTTTTGGTTGTCAATTGGAGATTTAGAGCTCTGGGGTGTGAATTATTTTTCAAAAATTTCTTAATGCTGTCGATTTTCAATTTGTTATTTGTGCTGCTTGTGTTGAAATAGAGGGTTTTTTGTATGTTGGTGTTGCTACTTTGTTTATCTGGGTTTTAGAGATTGTTTAATGCTGTGTTATACCCATGTGGGGATGGTAAAATGCTGTTTGTTTAGGTTACTTGTTTTTTCGTGTGTGTAGATGATTCGCAGGGCGATCACGGATTTGAACGAGCGTGATGGGTCAACAGAGGAGGCGATATCAGAGTTTGTTCGAAAGAAGTATGAGGATTTGCCGTGGGCCCATGCTAGGCTACTGGGTAATCATCTGAGGAAGCTTTGCGAGGTCAGGGAGATTGCGTCGACCAAGGGTGGGAGGTACGTGGTTCTGGTTGATGGTGGTGGCGGCGGCGACAGTGGTAGAGAAGAGGCAGAGGGATGTAATGGTGAGAAGAAGAAGGAAAGGGGTAAAAGGAGGAGTATTAGTGAAGGTGTTGAGATTGAGAGAGGTGCTAGGGTTGAAGATGCTGGGACTGAGCAACCAAGTGAGGTGATGGAAGTGGAGGGATGTAATGGTGAGAAGAAGAGGGGAAGGGGTAGAAGGAGGAGGAGTAGTAAAGGTGTTGAGATTGAGAGAGGTGCTAGGGTTGAAGATGCTGGGACTGAGCAACCAAGTGAGGTGATGGAAGTGGAGGGATGTAATGGTGAGAAGAAGAGGGGAAGGGGTAGAAGGAGGAGGAGTAGTAAAGGTGTTGAGATTGAGAGAGGTGCTAGGGTTGAAGATGTTGGGACTGAGCAACCAAGTGAGGTGATGGAATTGGAGGGATGTAATGGTGAGAAGAAGAGGGGAAGGGGTAGAAGGAGGAGGAGTAGTGAAGGTGTTGAGATTGAGAGAGGTGCTAGGGTTGAAGATGCTGGGACTGAGCAACCCAGTGAGGTGATGGAATTGGAGGGATGTAATGGTGAGAAGAAGAGGGAAAGGGGTAAAAGGAGGGGGAATGGTGAAGGTGTTGAGATTGAGAGAGGTGCTTGGGTTGAAGATGCTGTGACTGAGAAACCAAGTGAGGTGATGGAATTGGCACAAGAAAAGGGGGAGCAAGCGCAAAACCATTCAATTGTAAGGGTGGAAGAAGGGACAGAATCTGAAGATGGACAGCTTAAAGTGGTTGGGGAGAAGAATCAGCTCCCGGAAGTAGACGTTCCAGCACCAAATGGATTAGAGGAGTCCAAAATTCAGGTAATTAGGAATGATTTCTGTCATTTGTTCATGACGTGAAATTTTGTCTAATCTTCATGATGTGTGTACTGGATAGATGATATGAGTACTTTGATATGAATTGTGTTTACACTGGTCCCTTTGGTAAGAAGTTTAAATTTTATGAATGAATTTTAAATGTTGATGTTTATTTTTGCTCAGAATGGAAGTAACATTTTAATACAACAGTGCTGTAGTGCTGATGGGAACTCGCATATTTTAATATGGGAGGGACAACCCCTAACTTGAACTATAAATTTAGCTGCATTGCTTGATTTCTCCGAGTGTTAACCCAGCATGGTTCACTAGGTTTCCAAAAGCTTGAGTCTTTTGTTCTTTTTGGTATACTTCACCACAACTCCAACCATTACATTAAGACTACTCATGTTTTTCCATCTGTTTTACGTAGACTGACAAACTATAGTCATTAAAGCTTGCTTGCTTGCTTTCCATCATAAACAACAACAAAACAATAGAACTCTTTTAACATATTCACGAGTAATAATATCCTATCATAATTTATAAGTGCAAATCGAAAATTTCCATTGAAACATCTTTTATTAATTATACTTCAATTACTCTCATGATTCAACCCATTTATTGTTTCCTTCTCTTTTTGTACTTTTTTGAGTTGTCAGCATTACCATTTTGTTAAATTATTTCCAGAAATGTGGCGCATTCCCTTCTCCCTTTGATTTGACTGTAGATACACATATGTGCACTAAGATTTGTTGTCACAAACAGGATTCCACGCCGCACATTTCATGCCATGGAACTTCGCAAGATAGTTTGAATTCAGAAGTCAACATGTCGGCTCCATTATATTTTTTGATTAATCAAGAGTCCAAGCAAGACCTTCTGGTGAATTCAGATGATCAATGCACACAAGGTCCAGCCAAAGAACAGCAGGAACAAGCTGTGAATGATCCTGATCCGAACCCACCAAAGCGTCGCAGAGGAAGGCCTCGTAAGTCAGAGACTGTTGCAAACTGCCCTAGGGGGTTGTCGTTGCCCTCAGATGATGATATTCAGATAGAGCAGAAGTCAAATATAAGGAAATCTGGTAGAGGTCGGGGAAGGCCTCGGAAAGAAAACCAATGCAAGGAGCCGTCGCCACTTGAAGATCAAGTTCAGCTACATGGTCAGGATAGAGGTCGAGGGAGGCCGCCACTTGAAGATCGAGTTCAGCTACATGGTCAGGGTAGAGGTCGAGGGAGGCCTCCTGGTAGTGGTAGAGGTAGAGGTAGAGGTCGAGGTCGAGGTCGAGGTAGAGGTAGAGGTCGGGGGAGGACTCCTAATCTTGATCGAAATACAAACGAATCTGAGGAACAGGATCTCCTGAATTCTCCAAATTTGGACATGATGCCAGAGCCACCAGCTTCTACCGCCACAAGCATGTAAAGTTCATGGCAGAGGTGGATGTAGGCGTCTTAAAAAATTTCAGAAATAGAATCAAGTTGGGACAGGGCCTCCTAGTCAAAAGTAGACTGAATTTGCTATTTAACATAGAAGCAATTCTGACAACTGTATGTAGCTGTTCCTTATTCATGAGTACATACATTTGTTAGATGTAAGTTTTCATTACATTCTCATACCTGACTGCTTGTTTTCTCGTGGTGTTGATATTGGATCGGATATGTATGGTGTTCTCAATTTTTATGACAATTAATTTATATTGTTAGTAACGAAGGGAGGAATTCCATCAGCTGTTCTCGTATTACTCTGGGCCTCTGGCTTAGAACTTTCTTCTCTTCTTTGAAGCATCCAACTACTAATGTGAGTCTTTTCCTTTGCCAGTCATATCTGCAATACAGCTGATCTTATCTCCTTATTTTTATGATGAGAACAATAAAGCTGTTGCGGGATGCTACAGAGTACAGACCAAAATGGTTTAGGTACTTATGATCTATGACTAGCATGAATGCATGCTAACTACTAGGGGTGCACATGGGTTGGGTTGGATGAATTTTGGTCAAAATAAAATCCGAACCGATCAAAATTGTATGGGTTGGGTTGGGTTGGATTTCACGAATTTCTTCTTCGGACCCGATCCGAACCAACCCGACGAAGTTTGGATTGGGTTGGATGGATTTATTGGGTCCATATATTAAAATAATAATATATCTGAAATATTAAAAAATCTTGCAAAAATTATTATAAATTCAGAAAAAGTTATAAAAAATACTAAATATGTTATTATACTAAATAGCATGAAAAAGACACAAAAAGTTATAGAAATAATACCACATAAATGACATATAGCCAAATATCATGAAAACATAAAACTTAATTACTAAATGACATGAAACAATCTAATATAAATAGTATCTAAAAAGTCAAAAACAACACTAAATGTCATGTCATGACACTTAGAACTTAGATGTCTCCAACATGCCAAATAACTATATAAACATGTAACAAATAACTACGAACAAATACTCTAAGTTCAAATATGACAAATAACTACAAATGCTTAAGTCTCAAAGTTTCAAAAGGTCATCACTCCGACACTAGCACTCCAAGTATGAGTAAAATTATAAAAATTATTATTATATGTATGGATTCTGGGTTGGGTTGGATGGATTTGAACTGAATCCGAAATCCGATCCGAACTTGGTTGGGTTGTAGTAAAATCCATCCGACTAACCCGATTGTCCGATCCAACCCGCATTTTTTCTATTGGATCAGATTGGGTTGGGCGGGTTCATTGGATTTACCCTGCCCATGTTCACCCCTACTAACTACTGAGTTTTGATTCATGCATAAATTGTCTTATTCAAATGAAGCTGGAGTTGTACGTGACACAGTGATGCACACCTCTTTTTTCCCCCTGATCTGAGAAGGGGGGTAGAAGTAGAAGTTTTCTTTCCTTGGTTTACAATTCCAAACCTTAGCTCATTTGAATTGGTTGAAGGATAGCTTTCAGTGAGGTTCAGAAACAAAAAAAGTAATGTTTGTTCATATAGTAGAGTTGATGTTAAGAATTTGGTTTATACTTGATTAAGTATTTTTCATCCATTCCCAGTCAGCAAGGTTTGTTACTCCTTTTTAATATTTATGTGACCTTTGTCATTAATTTTCAGGGAACCTTTTTGTTATTTCTCGTATATGTTCAGGTCTGGTGTATATCCAGGGAAGCCACTTTAATCCGCCACCAATTGTTAGATAGGTATATAAGGTAATCAGTCAGTGATAGTGTGCTTCTGCTTGTCATATAGCCCTTTCGAGTCTCCAAGTCTCCTATCTCATATGAAGTCAGCCCTCCCCTCTCTTAAGCCCTGGCTACTTCTCCATGATCAGCTACTACTACAAGCTCGGATCCAGCCATCTCACCAATTCCCTTACCCTTCAATTGTGTATCTCTTTTTTCCGATAAATATGGTTTTATGATTAGGTTTGTCCTAAGGTACCATAGATGAGGAATACTAACAGAAATAAGGCCTGATGTAACACAGTAATTTTCTTTTTAATGTACTACTTTTTTTTTGTAAAAACAAAAGGTGACCCCTAATGTGGACCACTTTTAACCTGCTATAATAAATCAACACATCTTTTTTTAAAGAAATTTAATACATAACAAATTTTTAATGATATTTTTTCTTTAAAAAAATAATGTGTTGACCTGCTATACCCAGTCAAAGTAGGTGGTGTAAAATTACACCACCTAAAATTGGTGCATATTAGGTTCACCCAAAACAAACAAAAAGGTTATCACTAACTTTATTATTTGCTAAGCAGTACCTTAGTTAATAATGTAACTAAGTAACTATTGATCCATGGTAATTAATAAAGTTGAGCCGTGACCATTTGCTTTTTATTTTTTTCCTTTCATTGCGCTTGAAACCTTGGAAGGGGAAGCTCAGTTTTTCTTCACTCCTCCAAATTGTTGAGTCCGGAGAGAGCTAGAGTCATCGAGAGGTCCACCTAAGGTGTCACCCACAACAGACTCAAACGCTCAAATCAGTTGTATTAAGAGAATAAAAATTAGGGTAAAAAAAGTATGATCATATGAGATATATTTCTCATTCTTGTATATATACTCAGAGTTATTGTAAATCTAAATACAATGCATATAAAAGATATGATTAATTAATCAATATATCTCATCACGATAAATGTTACCATCTTTAGTAGTCATAATAATTTTGATAAATGCATGAGACTCACCCTAATTAGCACGCGACTCACCCTAACTATTAAAATTACTTATGGTATTACGATAAAATAATTGCAAAGTTGTATGGTGGTGAGGAAGGAGATAAAACAATGCTCATTTGTGCAAAGTGCATTGACTATTCACCAGTAGACGAAGATGGAGGCAACGACCCACAAGTCTCTCTTCATCAAGCTCCTTATTTTTTTTTTTTTGCGTCTTCTTTCAAACCTCTCTTTGTCTCACACTCACCTTCAACTCCAAAATCAACTCACATATGCTCTCTATTTAGCATTTTCATACCGGTTTTCTTTTAATTTATGACATTCATGATTTTTTTAAAACAATTAAAATTACTTATGTACTATTATTATGATAAACTAATTGGTCTCATCGCATATGGATTTTCCGACTGTTGTGAACCAACACTAATATGCATTGCTAAAAAAAACTATCAAGAATTAAAATTTTAAATCTATTTCTTAAATCACATTTCGACAACAATAACTTGGGATATACCTTTTTAAAAATATATTCAAAGTTTTAATTCACAACATGTATTAAAAAAAATTACATTCGAGATTTTAGTTTTTGATAACTATATTGGGTTAATGGTCAAATTAGTCCTTGAGTTTGTAAGCGAGTTTGATTTTAGTCCCTCTGACGAAAAATGACGTTTAGTGGCGGTTATTTATACAATTACTGGCGGTTTTTGACCATCACTAAACGTCATTTTTCATCAGAGGGACTAAAATCAAACTCGCTTACAAACTCAGGGACTAATTTGACCATTAACCCAACTATATTTATAATATTTATAACATTACATATTATTATAGTTTTTAAATGTTAAAATGTGCATATTTCAATTGAATGTGGACCATCTCCCTATCATCATTTTCCTAAAATAATGGATAGAAAGTTGTTTGGACTCCACTTGCCAGCTTGATATTGGCAATGGCCAAGAAGGATGTAGATAAAAATAAAGCTGATTTCTTGTCCATGTCCAATCCCTATCCAATATCTTAAAGCCAAATTTGCTTTTGCTTCAAGTCTTCAACTATGTAACTACCATCTTTCCATAGTGCATAATCATCACACACCACCAATAGAAACAAATGGAGTCAACTACCCAAAAGTCCCTCTTCATCATCAAGAACCTTATTTTTTTCTGCTTCTTCTTCTTTCAAATCTCACACTCACACTCACACTCAACTTCAACTCCAAGATCAAAACCTCACATATTCCCCAAAGAAGCACTCCCTACAAAATCTGGTTACCTCCCAGTGGACCCCACCACCACATCCTCCATTTTCTACACTTTCTATGAAGCCCAAAACTCCACTTCACCTCTCTCCCAAACCCCACTTCTCATCTGGCTCCAAGGTGGCCCTGGCTGCTCCTCCATGATCGGCAACTTCTACGAGCTCGGACCCTGGCGTGTCACCAATTCCCTCACCCTTGAACCAAACCCTGGCTCCTGGAACCGAATTTTTGGCCTTCTGTTTCTTGATAGTCCCATTGGAACCGGTTTCAGCGTCGCGGCGACACCCGAAGAAATCCCAGCTGATCAAACCGGTGTCGCGAAACACCTTTTCGCGGCGATAAAAGGGTTTATTCAGCTTGATCCTGTGTTTAAGGATCGGCCTATTTATATTACAGGTGAAAGCTATGCTGGGAAGTATGTTCCTGCTATTGCACACTATGTGTTTGATAAAAATACTCAGTTGGAGGAATCTGAGAGAGTGAATTTGGCTGGTGTGGCGATTGGGGATGGGCTAACTGACCCGGTAACGCAAACGGTTACTCATGCTGCGAATGCTTATTATGTTGGATTGATTAATGAGAAGCAGAAGATTGAGCTGGAGAAGGGTCAATTGGAAGCTGTTAGGTTGGTGGAGACAGGGAATTGGAGTGAAGCCACGGACACGAGGAGGCATGTGTTGAGAGTGTTGCAGAATATGACAGGGTTGGCTACTTTGTATGACTATACAAGGAAAGTTCCTTATCAAGATGATTTGGTTGGGGAATTCTTGAATTTTCCTGAGGCGAAGAAGGCCTTAGGGGTGAAGGTGAATGAATCGTTTGTGTACGAGTTGTGCAGTGATGTTGTTGGGGCTGTGTTACATGCTGATGTGATGAAGAGTGTGAAATACATGGTGGAGGACTTGGTGAGGAAGAGCAGGGTGTTGTTGTATCAGGGTCAGTATGATTTGAGGGATGGTGTGGTCCAAACTGAGGCTTGGGTGAAGACAATGAAATGGGAGGGGATTGAGCAGTTTCTTAATGCGGAAAGGAAGATTTGGAAGGTGAATGGTGAGCTTGCTGGGTATGTGCAAAATTGGAAGTCTTTGACCAATGCTGTGGTTTTGGGGGCTGGCCATCTTTTGCCTACTGACCAGGCTGTGAATTCTCAAGTAATGATTGAAGATTGGGTTTTGGAAAGGGGTTCGTTTAAAAGTGTCGTCCAGCAGGAAAAAGTATCAGGAAGTTCTAAACTTGCTGTGGAACTATCTAAGATTAACCGTTAGCATGATTGGATCAGTTTCTCTTTCATCACCAGAATCAATTCTGAATTTCAGAAGCTACAGAAGCTTCTCTCTAGCTCGAATCAAATCAGCTGTAAAAGGATTTCTACACACGCACGCATTGTGAGTTGTAAATGTTATTATTGAGCTGTATTCTACTACATTGAATGAATAAACATGGAAAAAATGTACTGTTAAGCAACGTTAATCAATTTGTAATCTTGTAAGCATGTTTAGTTTTTTATGGAATTACATTAAATTCTTATGGCAGTTTCCTCCCAGCAGTGCAACTGAAAAGGAAGTCACTGTTGTACCAAAATAGATATCCTCAAAAAATATAAAAAAACAGTTCTCAACATTTTTTGATTAAATGACTAAAGGACAGTATTAATGAGCCTCATAATTAGCTTCCAGGTGTAGACGGATCTACACCTTTTAAAGGGCTTAACCGCTTTACTTTAGGAAGATGCATGACAGTCCAGGTGTGATTAGCTTCCATAGCATCAAGTTTCTCTTTCATTGCAAGTCTCCATTCAAGAAATTGAGTAGCTTAGTGTTAGAAGTGGGACTCATGTACTGCAGATGTCTGGAAAATAAATTTCTAATAAGCAGTGAAATATGGTAGTTCTGGTGGGTTTTCTGATAAGTTAGGAACTGAGATAGGTGCAGGGCCTGAAATAGGGGGATAAAACTGTAAGTGGGAATGGCTCTGCTATATCATGTGAAAGGGAATGAAAAGGAAAGGGAATTTCTCATGAAAAATCACATCATAAGAAATGAAGAATTTTCTGGTGGATAAATTATATAACATGTATTCTTTTATAGCCATTGGGATAGCTAGCAAAGATAGAAGAAATAGCTTTTTTTCTATAAACTTGTGTCTCTATGATGGGAGAGTATATGCAAAGGCCAATCATCCAAAACGAATATAATAGTTGATAAGGAAATAAGACTGCAACTTAAGATTGGTAGCTGGAACTCTATTGATAAAGAACACTGCAGTCTTCAAACATCACCCCAAAAGGACTAGGGAACCTGAGACTGAAAATAGAGAGATCAAATTGTTGAGACCTCTCAATGCAGCTGAATTAGAGCGTGCCTTTGGATGTAAAAAAGTTCCATAAGCAAGCTCTTTCTTATTGTCTGATAATAACTGTTGGCTGGTCTTATGAAATTGAGAGTTTCAATGAGACTGAAAAATTGATTAATGAAGGTAGGGCCTGTGATTTTTTGTGCATCAAGTAAATCCAATTGAAGAGTAAGAGTATTCACAATGGATCAGACCAAAACAAGCTGCAGGAAATATGATTTAGGAATGGAGAAATACCCTTTATTACTGAGAAGTTTGAGACATTTAGACCTTATTTGGAAAGCATGAACGAAAGAAAAGAAAATGTATTTGAGAAAACATAAATTCCAATGTTTTTTTTTTTATTTCTTTTAGTCCAAGAGAACATATAGAGAGAAAAAAAGTTATGGTCAGCCACTCAGCCCCACACAATATTTATATCATTTGCATATATACATTTTTTACATTTCTCTTACTTTTCTTTTATTTTTTCTTAAACCAAACAATTAGAAATTTATTTCATTTTCTACTCTCTTTTCTCCTTTCATTTCATTTTATTGTCTCGTATTTTTCTTCAACATATCAAACATACCCTTAAGAGACAAAATGCCTTGCCACATGTTGAATTGTTGTATTTTGGTGGCTGTTGCTCGCGCAACAGGAAGGGATGAGGCTTCTGAATTGCCTTGGCTTTGATCTTGGGTTGTGCAGTCTCTTTTCACCTCTTGAAACTGTACAGATTGAGTTTGGGTCGCTGCTGCTGTTTGGTATTGGGAATATTATTTTGCTGGGTCCTCTTCTAAGTAAATTGCATTCTAGGATAACATTATTTGCTGATCTTTTGTTTACTATAGTTTCCTTCAAGTTGTAACGTCAGTTGATCAATATGATAATCGCTCTGTATATCATCATTGTATTTAGCCTAACATCCGGCCTTGTGCTATTTTTAATACAATACTTTAGCTTATAAAAAAAAGGCTTAAATAAGTTTTTGGTCCCTAACCTTTACAAAATGCTTGGTTTTCGTCCCTCGCCGGAGCAAAGGTGGGTTTTAGTCCCTAACCTTTGCCAAAAGGTTTGGTTTTCATCCCTCCGGAGCTCTGGGTCAACGCCGGAGCTCCGGTGGCCTATGTGGCATGGCCACGTGGGATTAATGAGCTGACGTGAAATTTATTTTTTTCATTTAAATTAAAAAAACCTAATTAATTTAAAAAAAAGAAATTGTTTAAAATTCTAAAAAATTAAAAAAGTCTTAACTTATTTATCTAATTTTAATTAAATCATTAATATCTAATCTCCTCCATAATCATCTCCGATGAATCAATAACACAAAATCTGGAAACAAATAAAGAAGAATTAAGAAATTAAAAAACAACATGAAACAAAAGAATTCCTTTGCTCTTCCTCTTCATGTTCTTCATCATCATCTTCTTCTTATTCTTCTTCCCATAAATTAAAAACATTTAACCTAAAATCACAAAATCCATTTTCCAGAAAGAATCCTAAAACCAGGAAAATTTCTCAAACCCACAAAATATCCTAAAACCAGAATTAAATCTCAAACTCACAACCGAACCATTCGATCTTCTAATCGCACAACCATCTTCAGCTTCAAGTGCTTACCCATCATACTCAAAAGCTCCACCTTGAAGAACACCCAATTGCCCAGAACTGTTGCTACATATCAGGGACCAATAAATCCAGATCCGGATTCGGAATTGATCTGCTCAGTCCCTTTCCATTTCCCTCGCTTGAGTTTGCAAAAACCCAGATTGTGAATGTTGCAGATCTTGACCAAGAACTCAAGCTTGCACCGTGTCTCCCTAAAACTGGTCACAAATTTGGTGTACCCTGCGAAATTCGTCGGAACCCGCTGGCTTATGAGCACGCGATTGAGTATGCGAGAAACCTTGGTGTTCGATTTGCAACTGTTGATACTGGTGTGAAGAGAAGGAATGCTTGGTGGTTGTTTAATCAGAGATTTGGTGAAGGTGTGTTAGAAACCCGTGAAAGCCACTGGGAAAAAAAACAAGACCAGAAGCACAAAAGGAACCAAACTAAAATTTTACAATCATAATCCTTCAGAACAAAAAGAATTCATTGAAAATCAGTCCCCAACCTTTTTTTAAAATGATTTAATTAAAATTAAGATAAGTAAGTTAAGCTTTTTTTTTTAGAATTTTAATTTTTTTTTTAAATTAATTAGGTTTTTTTTAATTTAAATGAAAAAATAAATTCCACGTCAGCTCATTAATCTCACGTGGCCATGCCACATGGGCCACCGGAGCTCCGGCGTTGACTCAGAGCTCCGGAGGGATGAAAACTAAACTTTTTTGGCAAAGGTTAGGGACTAAAACCCACCTTTGCTCCGGCGAGGGACGAAAACCAAGCATTTTGTAAAGGTTAGGGACCAAAAACTTATTTAAGCCTAAAAAAAATGTATCAACGTAAATCTTTCATAATGGTTTCAAATAAAGGGAACAGACTTAAGGTATATTTCAATTAAAGTTGGGTAGGATGTGAAAGTATTTTCATCCCATCCAACTCTTTTGTTCATTTGAAAAAAAATAGTGTTTTTTTACATTGGAATGTTTGTTAATGTGGTTGGTACTGTATCCAAACACACACTCAATATAAGACCCAGGAGTGACGACATATAAGCCTCTCTCCAAGCTACCCTTTCAAATCATCTTCATTGTGCCCTTGTCCAGTGTAATAAGTGAACAATTAATAAAGGTAATAGACAAACTTGAATTGTTTAACAAGGCGTTGACAGTTGACACATACGAGATAATGTGAAGAAGAGGGCTATAACGAACAGTATCCAAAATCAGATTGTTATGAAGGACAGTACAAACATGAGTGACTCGAACCTTGCTATTGTTTAAAGAACATGTAATGTGACAACCAGAATCAAGTGCCCTCTCACAAGAAGAATTAAACTATAATAGGTACTAAGTAAAATAAGAAAGAATAAAACTTTGAACATCTTCAGAACAAGACTCAATGGCAGGTCTTGAAGCCTAATACAATTAAGGGGAAGGCAGAGAAGTTAATAGTTGACAATGGTCAGTTGAGAGAATATGAGAGTTTTTCAGAGGATCTTAGTTCTAAAACGGAGTCTTTTGTTATTACATCACATTGGTGGAAGCTACGCTATGAAGTACATTTGTTTTCAATTAAGAACAACTGAACAAGCATTAAACAAAATGTTACTTGATTTGGTTGGTGTTAATGCTAGGGACTTAGGGGTGTGCAAATAAACTTGATCTGACCGAAATCGTTTCACCCAATAGCAAACTTTGACCTTCAACTTTAGTTTCAATTATTTTGTATATTTAAAAATAACGTAAGGCTTTGTTTATGAACCGGTTGGCCAATGTCTGAGGAAGATACATTTGGGGAGGTCTGTAGACACACTTCGCTTCAATAAGGCTTGGTGTCTAGAGGGCTTTTGGATCAGTATAGGCGACCTAGAGCATGAGTCTGACTTCTGAGTTCAATGTAGATCAACTCAGCCTAAACTCTCACCCTTAAGAAGCTTATCATTCACTAGTTTGAACTTTTAAGGAATATTTAAGTTAAAGATAATTAGGCATAATATTTAATCCTTGGCATATTCTGTAATATTTCTTAGAATATTCCTTATCATATTCTGTATTTTCTTGTTATAAACAATACATTGTCTACCTCACACAAGTTCTGGTGATAGTTATCGCATCTTACATGGTATCAAGTTACGGTTTCAAACACTAGCCCCCAAACCTTATCTTGTCTTCTACAACGCTGTGCGCCGCCACCGTTCTGTCCTCCTCAGTTCGCAGTTCTCTCTCTCTCTCTCTCTCATGGCTGACGATGCTACTCCCCTATCTCTGCCCTTTGCTTCCTTGGTCCACATGATCACGGTCCGGCTCAATTCTGAAAATTTCCTTCTCTGGCGTAAACAGGTTACATCTCTTTTTCAAAATCAGAACCTATTTCACATTGTTGATGGTTCTATTGATCCGTCGCCGCAACTTGTGCAGCAAAATTTTGCTACTGCTACCTCTCCAGGTTTACGTGATGGTGTTTCGATTCCGAATCTTCGTTTTGCTCAATGGCAGGTTCAAGATCGGAACGTCCACAATCTCCTTCTTTCCTCCTTAACTGAGGGGCCTTATTTGAGACTCTCAATGCCAACACTGACATTCAATCACATCCTTCCATTTCCTATTTTAAATATCATTGAATTCAAAATTAATTATAAGCTAGCAAAATGGAGGGATGTGATTGCATGATTGTGTAAAACTTATTTACACTGTCAGTGCATAAAAATTAATCTCATAATAAAAAGCATTTTAACATATTTTAATAATTCATAATCTTATCATTGTCATAAATAAAATACTAGAGTACTAAAATAAAGCTTTACATCCCAATGTACCTAATGAAAGCTTTACATCCTCAATATATCATAAGAGCATGTTTAACTCCTCTAAGCGACAACTGCACTCTCATGTTGGTCTGCAAACAAAATAACCAATACCAACTACCACACCATCAATACCCATCTTCAACACGCCAAAATCACCAGATGTGTAAAATGTGAAGAACTCATTCCTTAGTGTAACATTCAGTGCAACACCACTATCATTTATCCACATGCTCTCATATGATACAAGATTGTCTGACTCATGGTCACGAGGAATAATAAGATCATCAAAAGTAGCAGTAGTAACACGGAAATCATCATCATGATTCTTATGTCTCTGCTTACTATTATTGTTTCTGCTATCCCTTTTTCATATAAAAGAGTTCTTCTGTATGTGCCCTTTTTTGTGACAATAATGACAATCCACATTCTTGTATCTAGACTAGGACGGACTTCTACTCTTATTTCTACCACCTTTTGGTACTTCATCTTATTCCTAAGTTAATTTGTATTTGTCTTCCTTCTCATCTCCTCATAGTACCAACACTTCATCAAACTTGATGCTCATTCCAGACAATTGATCTCGAAACCCCTTAAAATCAAGTGGTCTGAAATAGAAGACTCATCCTTATACCTCAAATTCATCAAGGAATTCAACAGATCCAATTTATTATTCCCTGATTTAGAAGCATACAAAGATTCAATCTTCGTTCATAAGGATTTTGCATCTTCCTACTAGCCATTTGATTATAAACATTATCTTCTACATACTTTTGGATGAAACCACAACCCTGCTAATGTTCAAAACTTCATTCCTCATTAGACATGTCTTCCAGCTTCTCAGTAGAAACCACAAGACGATGCAACTTCTTCACAAAAAACAAATCATTCATCTTTCCCTTTCACAAGTGATAATTAGTATCATTCAAACAAATCATATTTGTATTTGCTCCTATCATTCAAGCAAGTCAAATAGCCCCTTAACCAAAGAGCTTTGATATCATTCTAATAGCAGAAATAACCGAGTAATATGCAATGAATAATAAATTTTCCAACTTGAATCTATGAGGAGCAATAACAAATAAGCATAAACAACAAAAATAACAAATAAAGAGATGATTTTAGGGTGAAAAACATTCTCAATAATGTGAGAAGTAAAAACAACATGCACAAATCAGTAATCAAGCTCCAATGTAATCAAATAACAGTACAAAAGAGTATTAAAGCGCAACACAAATATGTTGAACAATTTGTCAATCAAATAAGCAAGAAACTCAAAATAGAGAACTTACAGATTATGAAAAACCAAAAAATTGTTATTGTTGGCGCCCAATTTAAACCACCTCAAACAGCTTCTTACCAATCAACCGTCCAGATTGAAATACCATGAGTCTCAAACCAACTGTCAAAATTTCAACCTGATCTGACAATGAACAAAGGAGAAATTTCTTATCTGCTATGAATGCCAACCAAATCTTTATCTTTTCTCTTTTCTCACTCGCCTCCATTTGTATACCAAACTCTTACCCTTACCATAATTGACTCATCTTTACCTGCTTAAGTGGATATTATGCCCCTCTCCACATAGTTGTGAGGGAGAGATTTGTTGGAGTACTCCCTTCCTATGTGGAGAAATGCCCCTCTCCACATAGTTGTTTTAAGATGCAAACACCAAAAGACAAGGCACAGCAAGCAAAATATGAATTCACCATTCAAACACAAATACTTGGAGATGGGTCGAATTAGCAATAAAATCAAATCAGGGTTTCGTGTGATGTTTGGGCCTTTGGGGATTACGGGGTCATTGCTCATCTGCATCAAATTGTTGAAATGGTACAGTTTTTTACTAATAGTAATACCAAAACAAAATCAATTCAGTTAGTAAAACGTGAAAGTGGTACAGTTCTAAAATAGTGGCACAGACAGCATCCAATTCAGTGAAGGTAGGCTTTGAATGATCGACTGAAGTATTACTTTGCCTATTTTTCACTTCTAGGTCGATTCATAAATCCTAAAAATTGAGACAGAACATACTTAAAATGTTAACAAACTATACGGAAAAATGTGAACAACAAATGTTCATCAAAGACATATCTATGGCCTCAAACACTGCAATAGAAAAATCCAGCATCACACGTAAATTTATGACTTTTGAAGATTGAAGCTGGATTTCATTTCAGACCAGATCAAAACCGAAAAAAAAAAAAGAAATAAATCAATCAAAACAACTTCAATTCAGAAAATACAGAGATGAAATTAATAGCTACAATGTAATGGCGTTTGGAGGCGGATTTGTGTAGAAAAAAACAAATCCGTACTATGATGCCATAGATTTTATGTGAAGGGCTTAATAGTAGCAGGGCACCCCGTAGAAAACCTACAGAGAATTCAGAGCCATTGTTAAAAAACTACTCTCCCCTATATGCCTTAGCCCTCAATATTATAAAGCAAACACACACAAGTAAAATCAAATTCTGAGCTCAAAATTTTGAAAGGTAGAAGGAGAAAACAATGGGAAGAATGAAAGTTGAAACCCTAGTTTTGTGTAGCGGCTCTGTGAAGTTATATAGCACATTACCCGGTTGGAAGAGAAGAAAGTTTGATGAGCTTTGTGTTCTTGCTGGGCTTTAAAGTAAAGGCCCATGTTTACATCCACAAGCATATTTTTGCTTATAATTGCCACTTATCTTAGCACGGCCCAGTGGCATGTGCCTCTTTAAATCAAAAAAGAGGAAATTGTTAGATAACGTGTTATAAATAAGATCTAAGCAAGTGATGAAAGATAGGAGAAGAGAGGAGTAAGAGTAGAGAGAATCAAGAGTTTTAGAGAATAGGTGGAATGAGGGGTTGGAGAACAATCGTGCTGATAACGTGTTAGAAATAAAGAGATGAACTAATATAAGCAAAGAGAAGAAAAGCAAGTAAAGAGAGAAGAGAGCAAAAAAAGAGAGAATAATCAGAATAGTGTGAATGGGGATAGGTTGCTTGATGCAACCTCCTCTATATTTATAGCTATAGACAATGGGTCAAGTATAGAGTCCATGGGCTTGGCCCAATGGTCATCCTATTCATAACAGAAATCACATTGATATTCCTCAAGTGATATATATTCATAGTGTAAATTTAGAATTTATTTACCAACATAGGGGAGTCACCTATTGACCAAAAGCTCTGCTAGGGTTAGAAAAAAAAGTGCAGCGCCGTTCTCCGCATTGGGGGCTCCTCCTCCGCTAGGGAGGTTCTTCTCCTGCTTAGTAGGTAGTTCTTTTCTCCCATAATAGGTAGGTTTCTTCCACAGTAGGTGGATTTTCTACCCAAATAAGTGGGTTTGTTCTTGCTTTCTAGTTTTCCTGTTTTGTCGGCCACCACTCATCTGTTTATGCCACCACTGCCTCCACCTTGGCCGTTTTCACTTCCTCCACTGCTCATCGTGTGCGGAGACGCAGATCGAGTTACAAGCGACGCGGGTCGCCTCCATCGCAACCGCGAGTGCTCCTTCAACCTAGGTCTCAGGCCCCTTTTCCAATCGTCTCTCTCTGGTTGTGCTTTGGGTTGAAAAGGGGTGGTTTGTAGTTGTTTCTGTTTTGTGGAAGCTTTGACGCGCCGTCGTGCCTTTGTCGTCACCGTACCGTAGCTGCGCCTTCTCTGCATCATTCGCAACCTTCCTCATCCCTCTGTTCTGTCCGATAGATCTGTAGCCTCCCTATTTTCCATGGTCTAGTGTTGCTAACTTGACTCCTCTAGGTACCTCCGTTGAAGCTTTATTTGCTTCTTTGATAGCTTTTCAGTTTGTGAAAATCCGGTAGAGTCTCGGTTGATTGGCAGTGGAGCAGTTGCTTAAATTTGTATTTGTAATCTTCTTACTGTTCGGAAAGTCAGGTTGCTATGCTAGTGTTCTTAGGTTTTTAAGGTCTGTATGATGTTCTTAGTTTGTCTGGTTGCTTAGATCTGCATCAGTGAGCATGCTTTAAGATGTAAGTGTCGTTAGACAATTTTTGAATTTTAATCTTTGCACTGTTGACAAAAAAAAAGTGATATATATTCACACCTCATTTTTATACACTTCATTTCCACCTATTTTTATTTAATCTTGTTTTTTCTTATCATATATGACTTCTTATACTTTCTCTCTCTTACTTTTTCTTTTCTTCCTATTTCTCTCATCTTTCACCTCATCTTTGAGGTGTGAACAAACAATTATTCTTAACATTGTTGCCGTATTTGACCAAAACAAAAAAAAACATTGTTGCACTAACTGTTTTTTTGGTTTGCAAAATGTATTAACTTCCCTCTTTCACATATCAGTTAGAATAATATAGGTGTGCCGAGTGTAATAATTATAAATCTTAGAAAAGGTCGGGTCCACAATGATAAACATTAGAGGAGGTTAGTGAAATGCTCTCAATAGAGTATGGTGGTTAATATTTTGTTAAATAATAGATGAGAGGTAAATGCAACAATGATGAACTTCAAGGAATGCGGGTGGAGTTTCTCTAAAATAAAAAAATGGTTAAATGTGTTTATACTATATAATCCTTGTAAAATATTGGTGAATTGGATATGATTACTTAAAAAAATCATAGTTTTTGACTCAACATTATTGAAATAAGTGAAATTAGTTCATATCATACTTTTTGAGACATTATTTTGTGTGTTAAAGACAATTTTTCACAGCCACATATATTTATTTTTTGTTTCAGTGATGATTTGGACCGCCATAAAATAAAATGAGAGACTAATTTCACTCATTTTATTAATATCTATATAATATACTAAAGGAAAGTTTTTTTTCTAGAAGGTTTTGTCACGTGTCACCCCCATATCATCCCAATAAAAAATATACAAATTTTTTTTTCAATATTAAATCTGGATGTTTTTCAATATTAAATCTGTATTAAAAAAAACAAATATTTTTTCTTACCTTTGAATACATAACAAATATTAAATCTGAACATAAATTTTGTTTTCCAATATTAAATCTGCATGTTTGAAATAAGTTTGAAATACATATTTTTAATACATATTTAAAAAAAAACAATTCCGATATACTAAAGGAATGTTTTTTTCTAGAAGGTTTTGCCACGTGTCACCCCCATATCATCCCAATAAAAAATATACAGTTTTTTTTTTCAATATTAAATCTGCAATGTTTTCAATATTAATCTGCATGTTTTTCAATATTAAATATGCATTAAAAAACAAATATGTTTTCTTATCTTTGAATACATAACAAATATTAAATCTGAACATAAAGGTAGCAACTATTTTATTGCTTTCATTCACATTTTTACCTCATACGCTTGCTTCCCCTGTTTCGTTTACTTTTTTCTCCCGTTGTAATTTAGAAGCTCCTTGACAACCTGTTCTTCCTTTTGAAATCATGCTTAATTTCTTCCAGGTAACTATCCTTTGCATCTATTTTTTCTCCTAAGGGAATTTGCATCTTTAATTTGGTTTTGTTTATATGGAACAACTGTTCACGTGTGGGTTCCTTTGTGAGAAGTTGTTGTGTGGTGTGGTGGATCTACATGGAGAAAGACCTTACATTCGGTATAGAATCGTGAGTGCTGGTTCTATTTTGATTTCATCTCTCTTTTTTATTTTTACGTTTTCATTTGTATATAATAATGCAAAGGATTTATGCAGGTCTAAAGGAAGAAGAAAAAATTTCAAAAATAAAAATTACCCCAAGTATCCGTGCAATTGCTTCCATATGTCATCATTGTTGTTTGTGTTGAGTTATTGGAGGTAAATGTCTTCCCTTCTTTCCTTTTTGTTCTATTATGCATGCAAATAGAGTTGATGATGAAAGATACTTTACTTTCCAAGCCTATTGCTATTTTGTGATGCCCCACACAAGAGCTTAATCAAAAAATTCTTTCAGGTTATTGTCGTGTAAAAATATCCTTCGAGAGTGGATTGATAATAATATTTTCCTTTTTTCTTCACCTTTAAAGGTTTGAAAAATTTCGTGTGCTAGCACCAATAAGTGCAGATTTCAAGAACCAAGAAGACGGAATCAGTAATGATATGGAAGACTCATGGAATTTGTGCAATAATATTTTCTTATTAATCAAATAATAATATATTTATTATGAAATAATGCACATATTTTATGTCATTTTTACTCTAACTGTTTTGTAATTTATCAGCAAATTAATATTTTTAACCACTCTGTACGTAGTTTTTGTAAAATTGTAAACTAATATTAACCTAATAATTTTTTTAATGAAATCATGAATATCTTTTAAAAAACATTCACTTATTCCATTAACTTTTTTAACATATTTCGTGAATAAAAAATATATTTAGTTCATACTTCTCTATCAAAAAAATTGAATTTTAAATTCAAATTCGTTGTTAATTAAAGATTGGTACTTTTTTTTCAATTTTGAATCTTAATTTTACTTTGTAATCTTTTTCTTATATATTAAATAGTTAAAAAAATCAAATTCGAAAATATTTTAAAATAGAAAACTTTAACGATTTTATTTTATAAAATTAAATTCTTTTTTATTAATGTTTTAGTAAATGATATAGTTATTTTTTTTTTCAAATTTCTTCTTTTCCAATTTGATTATTAATTTTACTTTGATCCCTTTACTTAATAATTAAATTTTTAGAAAATATATATATCAAATGAAATTCCTAATTGTAAAACATAATTTAACTGATTCTAAATTTTGAGTTAATGCTTTGCCAAAATATAGGGGAAATGAAACTGATACAAGTTGCATTAGAATTGAGAAATCATACTTTGACTAGAAATTAAACCCGTGCGTTGCACGGGTTTGTTATTAAGTTATGTGTCTATTATTTGTAAAAATAATTTATGTAATATGAAAAATTGTTGAATTGTAGATATTTAAGAATATGATAAACATATGTAATGTAATTATATTAATGAAGCTCAGTAAAAAAATTATTGTACACTAATTTTTTAGTGTTTTTTTTTGTATAAACATTTGGTACCGGTAATCCTTTGGATATACAGACAAATTCAAGATTTAGTCACAATTAAAACTCATGATCCCTCTCCCATAGTGTATTGTGTGGGGATCGAAACCGAGAGCTCTTCACACACGCTCAGTCTGCGTTGCCAACTGAGCTACCCATCTTGAGTTAATTTTTTAGTATATTAAAGCACATATTTTATATTTTATGTTTCTTTAATAAAAATTATTTTCAATTTATTTGGTGATTATATGTTTAAATAGTAATGCACTCTCAATATTAAGTAAATTGATGAAAATATATAATTAGAGCTGAAGAATACAGTGTTTGTGTCAAAAAACTTTTATAAAGTGATTTTTACCTCTTGCTTTCATGTTTTGGCCATGAAATTAGTGTTTTCAGTTGAAACTTTATGGAAAGTGTGCTAATGAAAGTTTAATGTCGAAACATATTCTTAGTGACACATATAAAATTTATACTATTTATTGCATAATGAGTATTTAATTAGTTAATATGCAGTTTGTAAGAACATATATTTTTTTAACTTAATTATGAATTAAGATAATAATTTATCTTATTCGATAAATTTTTATAGTTTTATAGAAAGTCAAAAATTATAAAACCTCATAATACAATTTGAAAACACAAATCGTTCAACCTAATGAATGTCTATTACAATGGTTAAAATTAACTTTTTGGATCCCTAAGATTCCGTCCTTAAGTAATGCACTTTATGATAGACCTTTAACTTTCACTACACTTGAGTTGAACATGATTCTCTCAGTAGATGATACATGTGATTAACACAAATAAATTATAAGGACTTAGTTAAAAAAGATTCTTAAACTCGTGTAGCATAATAATCTGCAAAAGTGAAAGTTGGTTAAGAATGATTGTTATTTTTTATCAATATAGAAATATTGTAGATATATCAAATATGATTTCATTTAGGAACTTTATTAAATACTTCATTGCATACTACTTTTTGCCTATTGTATATGAGTGCAACAATGATAAACCTCATAGGAGGTTATAAATTCATATTAAATATTATTAGAAAACATATTTTAAATCAAAATTATAACTACTATCGACCAAAAATTTTAAAATTAAACAATTTTGACAAATAAATTCAATTAAATTATTCTATTATTTTTTATAACTAACATGATATGCATAGCATATTTAATATATATCTCATAATTTAATTAACTTAGTTTTCATTATATTTAATTTATTTATCATCATATATGTAGTTAAATAGAAAAATTACTCTATGATAATTTTAACTATCAATAATTATTTAATAACAAATATTTCTTAATTTTAAATATATTTTATCTAAATTAATTATTTATAATTAATTAATTTTAATTCTTAATATTTTTCAACTCAAGTTATTTTTTTAAAATTATAACTATTATTATTTAATATAGATATTTTTGTGAATATTTAATGTAGGTAGTTGATTAGCTTTTGACAAGATAATTATTTTTTCAGTTTTTAATCTTATTATTTAATATATTTATTACAAAGATAATTTGTTATTACTCAATGCATTATAATACATGCAATCTTTACTAATGTATTTAATGTAATGGTTCAAGTGTGTTTTACTTATATCATACTTTGATTTCAAATGAATTTAATTCAATTTAAGGTCATTTAATGTACAAAGAAAGGAAAACCCAAAAAGCCACACAAATAACAAAATATTATTGAAAAATAATATTTGTGTAAAATAAAATGAATTATTTTTGAAAAAAATTATTATTTTTTACCAATACATATTTTTGAGATTACTTAATTCAGTTCTACAACTAATATAAAAATTTAGATTCAAGTGTTAATATTGAACAAAATCTATCATGAATTTTGTTGGTTTAAGCCTAATTGTAAGGGATGATTAAAGTCAGATCATGTCTTCAACATGCTCCCCATTTGGCCTTACGCTGGATTCTATGCTACCCGAGAGCCTATTCTTGAGATGGGATATCCATATTTGTCATCCAATTGGGTTTACATCTCTAGTTTATGAAATACATATTCTTTTGTTACATGGCGGGTGGAAATCGCGAGGGGCATCACGCTCCCACTGTCAGTAATTGTGAAGGATTATAGGACCTTAGTCAAGTTTTTGCCTGCCTGCAGTTTGATTCATGTGAAGTTGTTCGCTAATGTTGTGAAAAACTATATAACAAAGTTAGTTTTGTATAACTATGTCCATACATGAGTTAAAGAGGGTCTCCTGGTTAATTTCCTAATGTCACAAACAATCTAATATCACTTTATGATTAAGAAAGTTTTACTTTACCCTAAAAAAATAGTTTTAAAATCCAGTAAAAAGTAAAACCAACCCCGAAAAATATCAGCCAAACTTCAACAAGGACAAGAAAAAACAAAGACCAAAAAACATACAAAACAAACCAAACCAGCTACATCTTATGGAGCAACTCCCAAAAAGAGCTATAAATATACATAGCAAAAACCAGCAAGCAAATCAAACCCCTGCTCGACGTCTACGAAATTTAACGTGGTCAGCAAGCGATAAAACATGATTCTCTTCTGAATCCAAAAGTTTTTTCTCAATTAACATTAACATCTCTTTTTTTTTTAGAAAATAATAATATATGAAATCCATAAACAAAGTATTAAGAATCCATTAAAAATATTTTTTCATTGTATAAAAAATACTTTAAATATATATATATATATATATATATATATATTTCTATATTTGTGCAATTACAAAGTTCTTAAAAAAATATTTGGGCAATTATAATTATTTTTTAGAAAATTCAGAAAAAATTCATATACGATAGTAATGGCAAGAAGATAAAAAAATGACAACACAGAATTATATGACACTGTCAATTTGTCTAAAGAATCTCGAATTATTTAAAAATTAATATCAAAGCCATATTTCATATAATAGTAATGGCAAGAAGATCAAGGAAATGACGACATAACACATAACTTTCACAAATCACTCACAAATCACTCATCAATCACTGCAATAACAACATGTTCCGGATTTGACCATCGAATTAAGCAATTACAATAATCACACACCTGCCCCGGCGTGACTGACCCCAAGAAACCATGTCCTATGAAACCGCTTGAATCACAGGAGTTTTGACGAAAATAACTGGGGGCTACCATAAGAGGTCTTTTGTGTGTAAATTTTATCCAGGAATTAAAATTACAAAAAATAATAATAATAATAATAATAATAATAATAATAATAATGATAATAATAATAATAATGATACACAAATTTAATAATAAAGTCACCCGTGCAATGCACGATGCACGGGTATCAATCAATCAATATATATTAGAAAAGAACAAGTTCTAGCATGACGTGTCGCTCCCAGATTAATTCTTACCTAATATTTTACATGTAAGCTCTTTCTCCTTGACCCCACTTGCCACATGTGCCCTGATTTTTCCTTACCTTATTTCTCCTTAATAAAAAAAAATACATTTTAAATTTTAGATTTGATTAGGATTTAGGCTTTTTATTTCTTGATTTTATCTTAATTTATTTTTGATTTATTTTTAGAGTATTAATTAATTTTTATGGTATTTTTATTGAATTTTCAGATTTTTAATTAATTCCGGATTTTATGAGTTTTTATTGTGATTTGCTAGATTTTGATAGTTTTTATCTATATTTATTTAGTACATTTTTAAATTTTAGATTTGATTAGGATTTATGTTGTTTATTTCTGGATTTTATCTTAATTTATATTATTATTTATTTTTAGAGTATTAATTAATTTTTATGGTTTTTTTTTGAATTTTTGAATTTTTAATTAATTCCGGATTTTATGAGTTTTTATTTTGATTTGCTAGATTTTGATAGTTTTTATCTATATTTATTTAGTACATTTTTAAATTTTAGATTTGATTAGGATTTATGTTGTTTATTTCATGGTTTTATCTTAATATAAAATCTGTGATATAAATCAATAATACATCCCATCAGCAAAAACCCTCTTAAAACTCTGCCTACCTCCACCATCTCCTCCATGCAATTCTCATCCCATCTCTCCACTGAACGGAAACACCCCCACAAAATCGTCTCATCTCTCCACAGAACCACTTTGCCATCTACTTGCAATCGCATCCCTCCGATTTGCTGCCTTGGACTGATTGGGAAGGTTGCAGATGAAGGTTTCAAATTATTTTCTTCCTTTGCTTGCATAATATGTTATGGTTTTTTTCAATTTTATTTTACTTTACCTTTAACTTTCATTCACTCATGTTTGACTTCAAGGTCAATTTCGTTCATCACTTGCCATGCTAATTTCAAATTCTTTTCTTCAGGTTTTTTTTTATAGATATTCCACCAAAAGAGATTCTTTGGAAGCCATGGATGGTGAGTCCATTTTATATTCTATATGGAATTTTGCAATATTTTGATTTGTTTTTTATGTTTTCTGATTCTCCTTTGTATGTGATTCTATTTTATTCGTTTTTCTTATTTTGCATTTAAAATTTGTGTCCTGTGTTATAGGAGGTGAAACATTGATCTGTGTA
Source organism: Lotus japonicus (assembly GCF_012489685.1). Lineage (NCBI taxonomy): Eukaryota > Viridiplantae > Streptophyta > Magnoliopsida > Fabales > Fabaceae > Lotus > Lotus japonicus. The sequence continues at coordinate 10,183,051 of NC_080044.1, forward strand.
TGTTTTGATTAACCTAATCATTGTCAGTGAAGTGGATTGAGGGAGTGAAAGAATTGAGGGGAGAGAAAGAAGAAGTTGTAGATTTTTTTCCTTGCAACTTTTTTATTTGATAATTTTTTCTTTTTGCCTGCTTCTTGCACCGAGGAAATTAATTATTATTGTTGGTGCTTGTCGTTACAACTTCAGAACTACATATCATGGATGAGATTTTACTGCTTATCTTTGTTCGCTCAAGCTATACTATTGAGGTTAGACTTTTAAAACTGGTGCTATCCTTTCTAATATGCTAAACGCCTAAACCAATGTTCTAACAATAAATTGATTTCCTTGGCTTCCCTGGAAACATTTGACATGAATTTATCCGTAGGTACAGAACGACAATGAGGTGCATACCTCTTTCTGACTACACTCTCTGATTCTCAGCTAGTTGACAATGAAACATGATTGATGACTCAAGATCTTATCTTGCTCTCATTTCAAGTAAGCCACGAAACATGTGAGACCAGTACTCATGGAGGTTTTTCTCAGTCCATTATATGTATATATTCACCAGATAAGAGATAGAGATGTGTGTTTGGTGTTGCACTACTGTGATGGATATGTATATATTCACCATATAAGAGATAGAGATGTGTGTTTGGTGTTGCACTACTGTGATGCATATATAATTTTACTGACTTAGTTCATCAATTCTACATCTATCTATCATCATTACATATATTAAAAGTCACTTTTCGAAGGCAATATTAGATTTTATAATTAATCATTGTTCTTCTATGGTTCAATTAATCAAACTTTAGTGTGATTGGAAGCCTTGCTTGCATGAGTGTGTAATTATCACATTACGATTTAGTATCATCATATGTTTTTGATTTGGTTATTGTACTTTCAACAACAGTGCTACATAAAGCAAAGAGTTGTTTTAGTCGTTCAACAAATATTATGGGTCTAAAATTTCTAGAGGGGTTTTCTTCCATTCATCTTCTTTAGTAGCATGTGATTAGTTTCCCCTTACAAATAGATCTGATTGGTTATGGAAACCATTGGAAGGCCATAGCCAAAAAGTGGCTTCAATTCATTCTTTGGCTTTCATATCTGTCTGCAAATTTGATTGCTATCTTTGCACTATCATAGCTAGATTGATGTTGCACATATTGTTATTATGTTTGGTGTTCTTTAGTCTATCCTACTCTAACATGTCTATCAATCTCACTTCATGAGTTCTTGATTTTCTGTTACTTAGAATGCAGATACGGCTGGAAGCTGCTGATTTGGAAGCAAGTTTCATTTGAATTAGCATGAGTTCATATTAATTCATGTTAAAGTTGGACAACAATCAGGAATAGCACCTAGGATTGCTGCTGATTTGGAAGCAAGTTTCATTTGATTTTTTAATTAGAAATAAATATTTTAATGATTTAAATTCCAAATGTAATACCTTCTTACTTTATGAAGTGCTTTTTTATGCCAAAGAACAGACTCTGGTTGCAGTGAAAACAAAATTTGCATATGATGTTAGGTACTGTGTGGAACTTGTGAGTGTGTTTGTGGACAATTTATAAGAAAAGCGGTGGTGATAGTGAGGTAGAGAAATTTGAGAGAGATTTTGATGTAAATGGAGATTTTTCTTTCTTATGAGATTGGACTTTTAATCCTTATCCACACCATTTGAAATTTTGATTATTAATACTATTATTTTCGACACTTATGTCACTGACAAATAATAATTAGGTTCTGATGTAATGTATATTCTTTGTAATGGAGAATTAAGTAGTTGTTTTTAAGAGTCTTTTATATATAATTCAGATGCAAACAGTATGCACTCAGCTATCACTTGAGCACTAGAGCAAGTAAAGGGAGCATACTACGACTGCTTTACTATTCTGAATTTTTTTATCGCAGAAATGCTCCGGTAAGTACAACAAGCTCAAAAGCAGAATAGCATGATGAAACTACTAGATATTATTAATGAACCAAACCTTTCAGTTCCAAACTATCAAGACCTTCGCTAGAAATTTGTTCTAAAGTACGCCCATTAGAACTACTATAAGAGCAAAGCAACATGCTTCTTATATTGGGATATAGACAAAAGCAGAGGTTGCCTTAGTGAGCTTTCTCACCTGGATCAACAAAAAAACCACTGAAACTCGATCGATGAAAGTTGGAATGGCAAGGTTTACTCTTAAAGTCTTCGGCAGGAGGAGGATACAAGAGATCGACCTTGAAGCAAGTAAGGTATGGTGGGTGTCATCATCTTCATCGATATTACCCACCAGATAGACTTGAGAAAAGACTTTCAGGCATCCTGAGAGTAAGGAGAAGCTGGATCTAAATGTATTAGAAAGAGCCTAAAAGCTTTTATATATAGGAAGAATATTTTACATGAAAATACTTCTACATAAAAATAAATGTTAATAAGATTTCATCGGAATTTTTTTTTGTTACAAGAAAAACATAATATAATATAGTTTGATGTTAATTTTTTACTACATAATAATATAGTCCACTTTAATTTTTTTGTACAAATTATTATAAGAGTTAAATTCTCCTACGGGAAGAAATATATTTTAACAAGAAAGTACCTTCATTAAGTATTAATTAATGTATCAAATACAATAACAAATTTCGCGGTACATTCTTTTTTTTCTAAGATTAAAATGTGTTCTGAATGCTTTATTGGTGATTCTTCATATCTATAATTTGTGTTATTGTCTTTAGGCTCATGAAGAATGTGAAACGACTTCATGTTGATATGGGTCAAACTTAGTTTATTTTATTGTGTAAAAAATGAACTCGCATAATCACGTACATAAAGAATCTTTTCTCTTTTTTTCATTGTAGATTAAATCAGCTATTGTTTATTAGCCATCATTAAACCACATCCCCTAATATGTTTTGCATAATTTGAGATTTGGTTAACCAATTTTTTTATTAGTTATTCAATTGTACGAAGTTCATTCTATGCAACAAGGGTTTTAATTTACTTTTTGTCCACTTTGCTCATCATTTCATACTCTTCTATTTCATCTGTTGTTTATTATATTTTTAATGATCAAGGTATTAATTGACCTATCAAACATAATAGATGTATTCCCCGTGCAACGCGCGGGTAAAAAACACTAGTTCAACTAGTTTGAACTAAAAGCTAGTACGAAATTTCTTTATAGCGATAAAATTCAATTCCCTCATAATTTATAATTTCCCTCATAATTTATAAAATTATATTTAATGCAATAAAAGGAAATAAGTAATTGCACCTCGAAAAGAAAGGCGTAGCACGTGCATAACCCAAAACACTGATTTTTTCTTGGATGTATTGGAACACTAATTTGTTCATTATATATGGTCATGCTGAATTGAGATTGTTGCTAACTGTATTTTGTTTTTTCATCGTGTTCATGGTGGAGAGAAAGAACCTATTTTCCCACTTTTATTTTTCATTTGTGTGGAAAATTAGAAAGGTGATATAAAGGCCCACATGTTGTCCAATAGGATTACAAGACATGAGGCATTTCATAAGTAAACAATGAATAGCATTGACAACCAGGCAAGTAGTTTATCTCATTGCTCCCCACCAAATCCCCAAAGGGGCTGCCATGTTGTATCTTGTATGTATTGATCTTGAGCCTCAATCATGAGTAGGGGCCATAGTCGCCTGAAGCCATAAATTTCCCCCAAAAAAACCTCCATAATTTCCCCAACCTCTGTCGGTGTTCCTGCGGGTAAACTTTTGGTAAATGTTAATGTTAATTGTTAGTAATGTTAGTAAATTAACCTCTTCTCAGGGTTCGAATTTTGGACCATTCGCCTTTCATCTCACTCAACCCTTATGTTAGCAAACTTTTCTCTCTGCATTACTAGTATATTTGTCGGCTTCTCGGAGTGAATCACCATGTTCACTCGAGCTGCCTCATCCTAACTTGGAAGAAAATTGCACTAAGCTGAATTGAGCTAACTCACAGACGAACCTTTAAAATGATCATCTCGTTCAACTCACCAGAAGTTAGAAAGTTAGTGATATGAGTCACATTCATTTTGAAAAATAAAAATTAAAAAATGTAATAACTATTAGAATATTTTTTTCGGTTACACCGGAAAATATAATAACTATTAGAAATTGGAAAAATGTGAGAGAAAAAAGATTAAATTTTCAATGTATATTAGAACCAAATATGTAAAAAAAATGGTGGCTTTAAGGTGAAAATCCTGATGGGTCTTTCATCGTTGAATGATCAAAATGACCTAATATAAAAGTCATAGAAAAAAAAAACACCAAAAATCTCAATTACCATAAATACCTCCACTCCCCTAACCTGATTCTTAAGATGATTATAGTAATTCTTCACATAAATAATTGATTCTTAAGATAATTTAAATAATCCTTAAGGTGAATAATTAATTTTTAAGATGATTAAAGTGATCTCTAACGATATTGATTCTTAACATGATTAAAGAGACATTTAATGTCACTAATTGATTCATAAGATGATTAAAGTGATCTTTCTAACGTAAATAATTGATCATTAAGATGATATAAGTTATCTCTAATATAAATAATTGATTTTTAAGACGATTTAAGTGATCCTCAGGATAATAATTGATTCTTAAGATATTAAAGTATTTCTTAAGGTGACTAATTGATTCTTAAAATGACTAAAGTGATCCTTAATATAAATAATAAATTCTTAAGATGAATCCTTAATATTTCCCTAAAAAAAAGTGATCCTTAATATAAACAAGGCTTAATTGCAACTTTGGTCCCCGACGTTTACCAATGCCACGATTTTGGTCCCCCACCTAATTTAATTACATGGATGGTCCCCGACGTTGCAGGCCGTGTGCAACGTTAGTCCTACCGTTTATTTCTTAATGGAGGAGGTTTACGTGGACGTCCAGTTAGAGAGAGAAAGGAGGTATGAGGAGAGAGGGAAGCACGAGAGTATCACGTGACCCTTATCTGAACCCATTGTACCCAAACCCCTGACCTCCCTAGAACGAAGAAGGTAACACGATTTAGATCCCTAGGGTTTCAGATTTGGGTATAATGAGTTCATATAAGGTTCACGTGAGTTCACGTGATACTCACGTGCTTCCCTCTCTCCTCAGATCTCCTTTTTCTCTCCAACTAGACGTCCACGTAAGCCTCCTCCATTAAGAAATAAACGGTAGGACTAACGTTGTACACGACCTACAACGTCGGGGACCATCCATGTAATTAAATTAGGTGGGGGACCAAAATCGTGGCATTGGTAAACGTCGGGGACCAAAGTTGTAATTAAGCCTATAAACAATTGATTTTGAAGATGATTTAAGTATATTTAAGGAGATTATATTTCAGAGGGACCTGTTGTATCCCGTTTCTGTAAGATCATGTTTTGATCTAGTAGTACAACTCTATGTTTTGATGATTACAAGTTAACTATTAAGTATGAACAATTATGGTACTCTAACGTTGTTTTCTGAGTGGTCAAATGACAGGCCAAGACTCTGGACCTATCCCACATGATTCAGAAGCACAATGCTCAAAGAGTAACCTCTGCAACGCTTTCACACGTACTATGTTCATCTGAACAGTAGATCAAGCTTCAGAAGATCTGAAGATCATAAAGCTCTGATATGGATTCATCTCACTAGAAGCTATGAAGGATCAGAAGCTCTAAAGGATCAGACGCTCTGAAGGATCAGACGCTCTGAAGGATCAGATGCTCTGAAGGATCAGACGCTCTGAAGGATCAGAAGCTCTGAAACATCAGAAGCTAAGTAGTGAAGACTCTGAAGTCCAAGAGTAAGCTGGCTCTGAAGACCAAGTACTTCTCCTCTGAGTCCAGAAGCAGAAGGTACAAAGGTCAGAGGATCCAAGCTTCCCTCTGACTCTGATCATCAAGCTTCACAAGCTCCAAGATGAAGCATTACTCTGATCAGAAGTCAACAAGGATAAAGGTCATGTCGCTATCCAAAGTACAAAAGCAATTGTACCATTCCTGACGACCTTACCTAACTGATTCAGCCACAGTAGAACCTGGAAATTCTAGATCTGCCCTCTAATGGTAGCATCTCCATGCAACGTTCAAACCCTAATCCTTGGAGTATATAAAGAGGCTGAAGATTGAAAGATGCCGCCTAAGAAACTTGTTCACGCGCAAGAAATATTTCAAATCTTCTTAGCAATCTTTCTTCAAATAGAACTAAGTGTGTTTACTATTAGCTTTCTAAGAAGCATTTATTTGTAAACCCAAAACCTTCAAACAGTTGTTTGTTTTACCTTTAGGAGATCAAGGTTGATCGGATCCTAGAGAAGACTAAGAGAGTGAATCTTAGTGAAAGCTAAGTCAGTGTATTGTTAGTCACTTTGCAGGTAGCAAGTGCAGTTGTAACAAAACTCTTATTAGTGGATTGCCTTCATTCTAAGAAGGAAGAAATCACCTTAACGGGTGGACTGGATTAGCTTGAGAGATTTATCAAGTGAACCAGGATAAAATCATTTGTGTGCTTTCCTTATCTCTTATCTCTGCACTTTTATCATTGGTGTTTGATGAGATTTATTTAAATCTCAAGTGGGTTGAGTTTTTAGTTGTAAAACGCTATTCAAACTCCCCTTTCTATCGTTTTTCATACCTTCAATTGGTATCAGAGCGCAAGTTTTGATTACCACACCTAACAGTGTTCAGTGATCCGGGCCGGTGTGAAAAACTAAAATGGCTGCCACCATTGAAACGCAAAAAGATGTCTACAGTGCAAAGCCTCCTATGTTTGATGGGCAAAGATTTGAATACTGGAAAGACAGGATTGAAAGCTTCTTTCTGGGTTTTGATGCAGATCTCTGGGATATTATAGTGGATGGCTACGAGCGTCCAGTTGATGTTGATGGCAAGAAGATCTCAAGATCAGAGATGTCTGCAGAACAAAAGAAGCTTTACTCACTGCATCATAAAGCTAGAACTATTCTTCTAAGTGCTATTTCTTATGAAGAATATCAAAAGATCACAGATCGTGAGTATGCTAAGGGTATCTTTGATTCATTGAAGATGACCCATGAAGGAAACAAGAAGGTGAAGGAGTCAAAGGCGTTGGCTTTGATTAGAAAGTATGAGTCCTTCCAGATGAAATCCAGTGAGTCCATTAAGGACATGTTCTCCAGATTTCAGCTACTCATTGCTGGAATTAGTCCTCTCAACAAGAGCTACACAACTGCTGATCATGTCATGAGAATTCTGAGAGGCCTTCTTGAAAGCTGGATGCCTCTGATAACTTCCTTGGAGCTTACAAGAGATGTTGATCAGATGAGTCTGGAAGAACTCATAAGCATACTGAAGTGTCATGAACTGAAGCGTTCTGAACATCAAGATCAGAAGAAGAAGTCTATAGCCTTGAAATCCAAATCTGAAAAGGCTAAAGCTCTCCAAGCAGAAGAAGAAGAATCTGAAGAAGCATCTGAAGATTCTGATGAGGATGAGCTGACTCTGATCTCCAGAAGGCTTAACCGCATCTGGAAGCACAGGCAGAGCAAGTACAAAGGCTCTGGAAAGTATAAAGGAAAGAATGAATCTTCTTCTGGTCAGAAGAAGTTTTCATCAAAGGAAGTCACATGCTTTGAATGCAAAGAATCAGGACACTACAATAGTGATTGTCCTAAGCTGAAAAAGGACAAGAAGCCAAAGAAGCATTTCAAAACTAAGAAAGGCCTCATGGTGACTTTTGATGAATCAGAGTCAGAGGATGTTGACTCTGATGGAGAAGTTGTTGAAGGACTCATGGCTATTGTCAAGAACAAAGAAGCAGAGTCAAAAGAAGCAACTAATTCTGAATCAGCATCAGAGGAAGAACCAGACTCTGACGATGAAAATGAGGTATTCGCTTCCTTCTCAACCTCTGAACTTAGATGTGCTTTGTCTGATATCATGGATAAATATAACTCTCTCTTGACTAAGTGTAAGACCCAAGTTTTTAGCTTATAATAAATTAGTGAAATTTCTTATTCACGAACAATTCCGATGTAACGTGAAGTAAGGAAACTGGATAAACGTTTATTAAATGGAATAAATGTATGGAGAGGATATTTCACGAGAAGGTTAAGGACAAGATTCGAATCGACGGAACTTATGACGCAAGTATTATTCGGTTACGCCTAGGACAAAAACCTTAGGAAAAGATTAATTTAACCCTTGGAACACTATAGGAATAAATTCCAAAAATCTTCAAGAGGAATATAAGAATTTCTCTTATTCCTTTCCATAACAAGTGTTTCGATACGAAACCCTGGAATGTACGAAGGTCAAATTCCAATACTCGGAAGTTTGCCGAAACTAAATCACTGATAGTTCAAGAAACCTAAAATCAATGGACGATGAAGATTTTTTCTATTCGGAGCTTCAAATGAAGATTCCACACGCGTGCACCTATTTCTCTTGATGTTTTTAATCTTTCTTCAGAACGAAGTTTTCTCATCCGACATCAACTGCAAAAAGTAGTTTTCAGGTAAAATCGATTTACACCAACTTTGGATCGTTTGATTTAATTCCAAGAAACCTCTTTTGAGTTTTGAAATTCTGTCGCCAGAACCTATCTTAGAATTCACAGAGGAATGCACAGGAAAAATCGGAATCGCAAAATTTTCATTTTTTCGCATTTTCCAAAACCTATAAATAGCTTGAAAAATGAAAAAAATCACAAAAAATCACAAAACACACACACAAACCCGCGAGCAAGGAGGAGTAGAGGAGGAGAAGTGATTTTCGCCTTTTCTTGCCTGATCGTTCCACAGTTCGTTGCTACGCGTAGGCCTCGAGGTACTGATGCTTTTCCTTACCTCTGATCGTAAATTCTGTCGCTTTTCTCTATGTCTTTCTGTGCTCAAAGTTTTGAGCTTTTTGTAAAACTGTCCAAATAACTTGATTTTAGTGTCTAAACTTATTCCCTGCGTGCCTCTGAGCATGTTTAGCGGATTACATTTCGCCGATTCTCGTCGAATCGCCGCCGAACTTCTATTCTGCTCAAAATACCCATTTCTGACAAAGGTTCCGCTTTTTGAATCAAAAACTCCCGACTGAGCTTAGCGTTAGTAGGATTAGTCGTCATAATCGTCGTTGGTGTCGACCCCATCTAATTTGTTTTTCGAAATTCTGATTTTGAGTTTCCGAGTTAAAAATATTGACCAAAATACCCCTGCGACAGTTTTCGATCCGATAATTTTTCTGAGAGTTTCTCTGGCCTAGATATCGCCTAAGAATACCTAGGAATTGATTTAGATCGAAGAAAAAGTTCGAAAACCCTATTTTCCATAGTGGCCGAAACCTATTTGTTAGGGTACCGTGTCCAAAAATAGTTTTTGAGTCTCTATGACCTGAGTTATAGCGTAGCTCTTTTAATTGTCGAAATTTTGGCTCCGGTTTCGTGTCATTCCGAGTTCTGTAGCTCGAGTTATGCTCGTTTTAGCGAACGAAGTCTCTGTTGTCAATTCGTGCTTAAATAGGAACTCTGAAGCTTTAAAAGCTTTCTTTCCGGTTTCGATCAGTGTTATTAGATAGTGTTGTTCTAGTGAGGCTTGTGTTGATGATTGTGTTTCCTTGTTTTAGGTTCGCAACTTCCATGCACAACTTCTACTCACGAAGGTAAGGGTAACTCAGTTTTAGTGTGTCTTTGAGTCTTGCCTGCTTTTATCGCACTGCCTGCGTTTGAGATGAAGATGTTGATATTGATTGGCATTGGATTATGAGTATTATGCTTGCAATGTTGTATGCTTGCTTATGTTGACTGTTTCTGGGGCTTGTGCCAAATGTTTTTTTTGAAGGCTTCGGCCGAGTGAACTTATTGAGACGTGTGTCTCCGTTTTCTGAGAGGCTTCGGCCGTTTACTGGTTTCTGTCATTGAACTGAGTTGGTATGCAATTGAATTGAGTTATGTTCGTTGATAATAGGAATAACATGTGGTTACTCCGAATAAATCATTGGTTTGGGCATTGTTGTTGATTGACTTGGCATATAGGGCTTGGTCTTTAAGTGGCGATGAGGTGGGGTGTGGTCCCGCGTGATTGTCCCGTCTTTCGAGATGTTATAAAGTGGCGATGAGGTGGGGTATGGTCCCGCGTGATTGTCCCGTCTTTCGAGACGTTATACAGAGGCGATGAGGTGGGGTGTGGTCCCGCGTGATTGTCCCATCTTGCGAGATGTTCTAAAGTGGCGATGAGGTGGGGTGTGGTCCCGCGTGATTGTCCCGTCTTGCGAGACGTTATTGATCGATCCATTTTGGTAGAAGCATATAGTTGCATTATAGGGAACTAACACCTGACCCTACGTTGTTGGAGTTTAGTTATTGGTTTATTGATATCTGATTTGATGCTATATTGTTGAGGTTATTATTATCTGAGTTAACCTATGTTAACATGTTGATTATGAGTTGAGTTATGTTGCTAGGTTATTTACCATGCTAGGTAATTAAATTCGAATGACATGATTTTCTCTTTTATACATGGTAGTTACATGGAGTTAACCCTTTCTATTTGTTATTTGTTGTTTGGGCGCTTAACGCTATTAGGCGATGGAGAGCCTTCCGCTGAAGCTTAGCTGTTCGAGTTAGAGATCGTGACCGTGGGCGGTCGAGTAGAGGTAGATGAAGTAGTTGCTTCTCCATTTTTGGTGGACTATGTTTGAGTTTCTTTCTCCATATGAAAACTCTGTTGTTTAAACCTTATTTCGCAACTGTTTAAGTGTGCGTACTTATTTTGGAAACTTGTTCATGATGATGTAAGACATTATTATTATTATGTCGGGAACGAGATGTTTAATTAAGATTATGATATGTATAAACTGTGTTTAGTTGTTTTGAAAAGAAAAAAAATATCGAGTTTTCTTAGGATTATGAAATAGTCCTTAGACTTTGTTAGGTTACTAATGTGACCCCTCAGTTGAGAAACCGGGGTGTTACACTAAGCATAAAAGGTTGAAAAAGGAACTTACTGCTGTTTCTAAAACTTCTACTGAACATGAGAAAATTATTTCTGAATTGAAAGAAAATAATCATGCTTTAGTTAACTCTAACTCTATGCTTAAAAACCAAATTATCAAGTTAGAAGAAGTTGTTGCATGTGATGCCTCTGATATAAAGAATGAATCTAAATATGAAAAATCCTTTCAAAGATTCCTAGCTAAAAGCGTAGATACAAGCTTGATGGCTTCAATGATCTATGGCGTTACCAGAAATGGGATGAGTGACATTGGCTATTCTGGACCAAGTAGAAATGAGCCTCCTATGCCTAAGGCCAAACCTCTGCATGAACATTTTGTACCCTATGGTACCATTCTACCTGAATCATTGCCTGCTAAAATTGCTAACCCTTCTCGTAAAAAGGGAACTCCTTCTGTGCTTAAATATCATGCTCAAATCCCTTTAAATTATCATGTTGAGAAACCCAAGGCCATCAGAACCTCTGGGTAACTAACAAGAAAGGACGCAGAAAATGGGTACCTAAGGATAAGATTATCTATGTTGCAGATATCCTTGATCGCTCCACTGAAACACCAATCATGGTATCTGGACAGTGGATGCTCGCGTCACATGACGGGAGAAAGACGTATGTTCCAAGAGCTAAAACTTAAGCCTGGAGGCGAAGTTGGCTTTGGAGGAAATGAGAAGGGTAAAATAGTTGGTTCTGGTACCATTGGTGTAGATAATAGTCCATGCATTGATAATGTTCTGTTAGTAGATGGATTAAATCATAACTTACTGTCTATAAGTCAATTAGCTGACAAGGGTTATGATATTATCTTCAATCAAAAGTCTTGCAGGGCTGTAAGTCAGATCGATGACTCTGTTCTGTTTAACAGCATGAGAAGGAACAACACTTATAAGATCAGATTATCTGAGTTGGAAACTCAGAAAGTAAAGTGCCTTCTTTCTGTTAATGAGGAGCAATGGGTATGGCATAGACGGTTAGGGCATGCCAGTATGAGAAAGATTTCTCAGCTGAGTAAGTTTGACCTTGTCAGGGGCTTACCCACTCTGAAGTTCTCTTCAGATGCTCTTTGTGAAGCATGCCAGAAAGGCAAATTTACAAAAGTCCCTTTCAAGGTAAAGAATGTTGTTTCCACCTCAAGGCCGTTAGAACTTCTGCATATCGACCTTTTTGTACCAGTGAAAACTGAGTCTATAGGTGGCAAGAGATATGGGATGGTCATTGTTGACGACTATAGCAACTGGACATGGGTAAAATTTCTATCCCTCAAGGATGAGTCTCATTCTGTGTTCTCTACCTTTATTGCCTAAGTGCAAAACGAGAAGGCTTGCAAGATTATGCGTGTCAGAAGTGATCATGGTGGAGAGTTTGAGAATGACAAGTTTGAGAGTCTGTTTGACTCCTATGGAATTGTACATGATTTCTCTTGTCCTAGAACTCCTCAACAGAATGGTGTTGTTGAGAGGAAGAATAGAACTCTTCAAGAGATGGCTAGAACCATGCTTCAAGAAACTGACATGGCAAAGCACTTCTGGGCTGAGGCAGTAAACACAACATGTTACATTCAGAACAGGATCTCTATCAGACCAATTCTGAATAAGACTCCTTATGAATTGTGGAAGAAAGTAAAACCCAACATTTCTTACTTTCATCCTTTTGGTTGTGTTTGCTATGCTCTGAATACTAAGGATAGATTACATAAGTTTGATTACTTGGTTACTCTGAACGGTCTAAAGGTTTTAGAATTTACAATACTGATGCTAAAACTATTGAAGAATCTATTCATGTTAGATTTGATGATAAGCTTGACTCTGATCAGTCAAAGCTAGTTGAAAAGTTTGCAGATATGAGTATTAATGTTTCTGACAAAGGAAAAGCTCCAGAGGAAGCTGAACCAGAGGATGACTCTCTAGAGGAAGTTGGTCCCTCTGATTCACAGCCTCAAAAGAAGAGCAGAATTGTTGCCTCTCACCATAAGAAGTTGATTCTGGGAAACAAAGATGAACCAGTCAAAACCATATCAGCATTCAGACCCTCTGAAGAGACTCTACTTAGTCTGAAGGGATTGATATCCTTAATTGAACCAAAATCAATTGATGAAGCTCTTCAAGACAAAGACTGGATTTTGGCAATGGAAGAAGAACTGAATCAATTCTCCAAGAATGATGTTTGGAATCTTGTCAAGAAACCTTAAGGCGCTCACATCATTGGAACCAAATGGGTATTCAGAAACAAGCTGAATGAAAAAGGAGATGTAGTCAGAAACAAAGCAAGGCTAGTTGCTCAAGGCTACAGTCAGCAAGAAGGAATAGATTATACTGAAACATTTGCTCCAGTAGCAAGATTGGAAGCAATCAGACTGCTGATCTCCTTCTCAGTGAATCACAACATAATTCTTGACCAGATGGATGTTAAGAGTGCTTTTCTGAATGGATACATCTTAGAGGAAGTATATGTGCACCAACCTCCTGGTTTTGAAGATGAGAACAACCCTGACCATGTTTTCAAATTGAAGAAATCACTCTATGGTCTGAAGCAAGCTCCCAGAGCATGGTATGAGAGACTCAGCTCATTTCTTCTGGAAAATGAGTTTGTAAGGGGTAAAGTAGATACAACTCTCTTTTGCAAAACTTACAAAGATGATATCTTAATTGTGCAAATTTATGTTGATGATATTATATTTGGATCTGCTAATCCATCTCTTTGCAAAGAATTTTCTGAGATGATGCAGGCTGAATTTGAAATGAGTATGATGGGAGAACTCAAGTACTTTCTGGGAATACAAGTTGATCAAAAACCAGAAGCTACTTACATTCATCAGAGCAAGTACACCAAGGAACTTCTGAAGAAGTTCAATATGACAGAATCAATAATTGCTAAGACCCCTATGCATCCTACATGCATTCTGGAGAAAGAAGATGTCAGTGGAAAAGTATGTCAGAAGCTCTATCGTGGAATGATAGGTTCACTTCTATACTTAACTACATCTAGGCCAGATATTCTGTTTAGTGTACACTTATGTGCTCGTTTCCAATCAGATCTTAGAGAAACTCACTTAACTGCTGTTAAGAGAATTCTCAGATATCTGAAAGGTACCACTAACCTTGGCTTGATGTATAAGAAAACATCAGAGTATAAGCTTTCAAGTTATTATGATGCTGATTATGCTGGAGATAGAACTGAAAGAAATAGTACTTATGGAAACTGTCAATTTATGGGAAGTAACTTAATCTCATGGGCAAGCAAGAGGCAATCTACTATTGCACTATCCACTGCAGAGGCAGAATATATCTCAGCAGCTATTTGCAGCACTCAGATGCTCTGGATGAAACATCAGCTAGAGGATTATCAAATCCTTGAGAGCAACATTCCAATTTACTGTGATAACACGGCTGCAATTTCACTCAGTAAGAATCCAATCTTACACTCAAGGGCTAAACACATTGAGGTAAAGTATCATTTCATTAGAGATTATGTTCAGAAGGGCGTACTTCTTCTGAAGTTTATTGATACTGACCATCAATGGGCAGATATCTTCACAAAGCCCTTAGCAGAGGATAGATTTAAATTTATAATGAAAAATCTGAATATGGACTTTTGTCCAGTATGAAGATGGATCAGAACCTCTGACTATGATACTTCTTCATCAGAAGATGTCTAGTTCAGAAGGTAACTTAGTCAGAAGATAAGTACCCATTGGTACTTACTCTGAGATGAGGCAGTAAGCGTGTGTCAGTTACCATGATACATCGTTCCTTGTGCCTGTGCTGACAATCTGTTGTAATGAGGGTTGATGTACTTTATCTCCACCGTGTGATGTGTGTATTAACTGTTCATAATGATGTTCTTAATTTTCAACCGTTGATTTTACTTTTGCTTTTACAATCAACAACGGTTACTTTCTAAAACCACTATGCACACACGTTCTCCATCATTCACATCTTTTGCTTCTCTCTCCTGTTTGCAAAACCCTCATTCTCTTCGATTCTCTCTGGCTTTCACTCATCTCTATTCTACCCAAACCTTCTACCTTCAACAATGGAAAATTTTGAAAGAGCTGACTCCAGTGAACGATCTGATTCCGCTGATGGAAGAGTATTTCCCAGAATGGTTGTGGGTCTTCCAACAGGGCAAGTGGGTCCTGTTCTGCGTCCTAGATCGACTGAGGATGCTCAAGCACAAGTCCAAGACGCGGAAGATGTTGTTCCCCTTTCTCAGAGAAGATGTGTAGTTACCTGCGTCTTCCCTCCAGAAGATCTCCAAGTTCTTGCTGAATGGAGATTCGACCTTGACAACATTGCTGACAATGGAGTTGATCTTCGTCCTGAAGCTCAAGCTCAAGGCTGGGAAGGTTATTTCCAAAGACTCCATGGTCCAGTCTATGATAAACTCGTGAAGGAATTCTGGAAGCACGCTGATTGCAATGAGCCTCAAGTGGTGTCATTTGTTCTGGGGAAGATGATCATTATTTCTGAGAAGTCGTTTGCAAGGCTTCTGGGTGCAGAAACAAGCAATGGCTACAGATTCCAGTTGCAGGAATCAAAGGTCAAACCAAAAACCAAAGAGGCAGTCAACATGGCTCTCTACTCTACATGGAAGCCAGGGAAAAATGACTGCAAGACCAAGGATCTTCATCCTGATTTGAGAATCTGGCACAAGATTCTGCTGAACTGCATAAATCAAAGGCCTAAGGGAAGCTCTCCTGATTATATCAACTTCACCCAGAAGGTGTTACTCTTCTTTATCAAGGAGCACAGCAAAGTCTGCCTGCCCTACTTTCTCTTCTCCTATCTGAAGGAGTGCATCAAGAAGTCAAGAACCACTGCTTCACCCAAGTCTGCAATCAAATACATACCATTTGGCAGACTGCTTTAAGACTTCTTCATTGAGAGCAAACTGATAAAGGATCTGCAAAAATTAGGATGCACTGAAGACTTGACAACAATTACTGGGGATGTCTTCACTCCTACTTCCATAAAGAGAATGGGCCTGATAGAAACAAATTCTGAGGTCAAAGTTGCTGATGCAAGACCAAAAAGAAGAACTCATCTGAAGGACTACCCCCTCTGGTCCAAGACTGATGACCCAGAAGCAATCAGAATCTACCTTGATGACTTGAGGCGGCAAGGC
The DNA here is from genome assembly GCF_012489685.1 of Lotus japonicus. Taxonomy (NCBI): domain Eukaryota; kingdom Viridiplantae; phylum Streptophyta; class Magnoliopsida; order Fabales; family Fabaceae; genus Lotus; species Lotus japonicus. Next base: position 10,199,129 of record NC_080044.1, read on the forward strand.
TTTGAGATTGATGTGGATGAATTCTTCAGGAATCTCCTAGATCCTCCTGATTTTGAATCTCCCAGAAAGAGGAAGACCAAGAGAAAGCAAGTTGAAGCCTCTAAGGAGAATGATCCCTCTGATGGTGATGACAATGATGATGATGAACCACCGCCTCAGAAGAAGGCCAAGAAGGTCAGGATTGTGACTCAAGTCACTTATCTGCAACCAACTCAGGAGCCTGCTAGAACTACACCCTCTACCAGAGTCACAAGATATGCAGCTAGAGCTTCAAGTAAGTTTGTTGTTCTTTTAGATGATGATTTAAATTTGCTTGATGCAATTCATGATCAAACCAATCCTGAACCCACTCCAATCAATCAACCAACCTCTCCTCCTTCACCCCCTAGGGCCTCATTCTTCCAACCTTCCATTGAGGAAGAACCCCTCTGGAAAATGCTCCAAGCAAACAAACCCTCTGCTTCCACCTCATAAATTATACTTCCATACAATCCAGAAACCGCTGAACCACAAGTCATTGAACCACAAGCCTCTGATAAAACCACCTCTGAACCACACTCACGTAATCACTCTGAACGTGAAATTCTCTCTCCTGGTCCCTCTATTTCTTTTCCAACCAATGTTCCTTTCTCCTCTCCCTCAAATGAATCTGAAGCCAATCGGCAATTCTTTCAAATTGCCAGAGAAATGATTTCTGAAATTCCTGCACATTTCATCACTGTTCCTAGTCCAAACCGCTACTCTGGACCAAGGCCAGAACCTCTGGTTGCTCCGTATTTCCCAATCCAAGCGGTCCCTCTAGCTTCAATGCCTCCTCCACCTCCTCATTCTCCTCTTCCAGAGAATAATGAATCAGTCTCAAACCATTATTCAGACAAATCACCAACCACTGAGACTGATACCTCTCATAAAAACCCTGAGACCAACATATCTGCACATCAGACTCTGCAGATTGGTTCTCCCTCTGAGGTTGCAAGTAGCAATCAGTCTTCATCACCTGAACCTAACCTCTCCATTGTTCCCTACACCTACTCTGGACCAAACACCCTCCTTGATTGCATCAACTCATTTAATCATGAAACATTTTTAAGGGTTCGCAATGTGCATGATCGCACTGAACTCAGTGAGAATCCAGACATGGTTGTTGAGGAATGGGATCATCTGTGTGCTTGGATGGTTGACCAAGTTCCAGTGATGGTGGGGTTTCTTAATGCTGAAAAGAATAAGTGTGCTGAAGCTGCCAATCAACGACTCAGAAGAAGAGAAGCAATAAATGAACAAAAGATGAGAAATCAACTGCATGCTGCTATTGAATAGGCCAGAAAGAAGAAAGAACAAGAAGAAGAAGCTGCAAGAATTGAAGCAGAACAACGTGAAGCTGCACGGTTGCAAGCTCTGGAACAAGCTGCTAAGTTACAAGTTGAAGCTGAGGCACTAAGGAATCAAGCACTTAGAATTGTTCCAGTTACTGATGTTGCCTCCACATCTGCTCAAGTTCCTCACTCTGATCAAGCTTCAGCGTCTGCTCAACCTCAGTCAGATTCAAGGATTGATATCATTGAACAAAGGCTTGATTCTCATGAAGCTCTTCTTCAGAGTTTGAAATAAATGTGCACAGAGCTGCTTCGGAGGACACCTAAACCCTAGTTTTAGGAACTCTCTTCTCTTCTGTTTTTATCTGTGTTGATTTACTTTCTTCTTGAATTATGTTTTTCTCTTCCACGTTTATTTGGTTTGAACTATGTTTCTTTATCTATCTTCGTGTTATTCTATTATCATTTTCATTATAAGTTGCATAATACTTGTTCATTAAAAAATTATTTTCACGCATGCTCATTAACCAACAAACAATTTTTTACTAATAAGACATTGCATACAAAGCACTGCTACATTAAAAGGGAGGATTTTTCCTCATTTCTCTACACTGCCTGCGCATCGCTGCCTTCTCAAGCTCCAGACGATGCTGCCTATGCTCTAAAAGAACTAAGCTCTGGCGCAGCTCCTGCCTCTCAGGACCCTCCACCACCGTCTCCAGAGCCGCCTCTGTTGCTCTGATTTCCTCATATAGTTCTAGCTCCTTCTGGAAGCAAAATTGCATTTCTTCCATGAATCTGAGGAAGCGTCTGAGGATGTTGTCCATTTCTGGACTAAGGCTCATGGCTAAGAGCCGGTTTGTTAGGGTATAAACGCTCGGTTCCTCTAGATGGCGTACATTGATGAAGAGATCTTCATCAAAGGCTTTCTTCCTTAACTGCTCGATGCATGCTATGAAGGATGTCATTGCAATTTTAAGATCAAGAGAAAACGAGATGTGAAGACTGATATGGTTTAACCGTTATTTATAAGCCCAATTTAGTCTACTGAAATTAATGTTGAAGCAGTTTCTCGAGGATTATTTATTGGTAACAGAAGTTTACCTTAACTCCTTGGCCGGTGGCAAACGTTCAACCCATTCATTTAATCTTCTGCATATGCATTAATCACAAACGTTTTTCTTTACAATTTTTCTGTAAATTCTTTTTCTTTTCTCCATTTTTTACTACACTTAGACCTTCTCTACGGGGGAGTACCTTGTACTTCAAGCTAAGTTTTTCACACCCATGCTTTTTGCTTATGACAAAAAGGGGGAGTATAACCCAGTTTTTGATGTGTAAGCTGTGCTAGTATAGTTTTTTTCTTTTATTTTGGAGAATTTAAGAGTTCCACTTTTATGACCATAGATGTGTCACTGGGCAAATACAAGGAATACATTTTCACTTCATCTGAAGTGATATTAGTTGACTCTGATACCTTTACTCTGCTCATGACTCTGAATACTTATGCGCTCTGATTATTTCACTTTGTCTATGCCATATATTCCCACTCTGAACTCTTTTATTATTTAGCTCAGAATCTAGATATTACTAATATTTTCATTAAGTCCTAGATTCAGGGGGAGCTAAGCTCAGAATCAAGTTGTGACTTAGATTCAGAATGAGCAACATAAACCATTCACCTCAGGATAAGTTTATCTCTATTCTCTAAACTCTGAGTGAATTCAGTTTATTGTTTAAGAATTGTTCATCAAAATACTTGGTTTTGTCATCATCAAAAAGGGGGAGATTGTAAGATCATGTTTTGATCTAGTAGTACAACTCTATGTTTTGACGATTACAAGTTAACTATTAAGTATGAACAATTATGGTACTCTAACGTTGTTTTCTAAGTGTTCAAATGACAGGCCAAGACTCTGGACCTATCCCACAGGATTCAGAAGCACAATGCTCAAAGAGTAACCTCTGCAACGCTTTCGCACGTACTATGTTCATCTGAACAGTAGATCAAGCTTCAGAAGATCTGAAGATCATAAAGCTCTGATATGAATTCAGCTCACTAGAAGCTCTGAAGGATCAGAAGCTCTGAAGGATCAGACGCTCTGAAGGATCAGAAGCTCTGAAGCATCAAAAGCTGAGTAGTGAAGACTCTGAAGTCCAAGAGTAAGCTGACTCTAAAGACCAAGTACTTTTCCTCTGAGTCCAGAAGCAGAAGGTACAAAGGTCAGAGTAGGGGTGTCCACCGGTCGGTTTCGGACGGGTTCGGGCCAAAAAAGCTCAAACCGACCAAAACCGACCACCATGGATACTGGACCGTCACCGTCCGATTAGCCAATCGGTTTTCTCGGGTTCCGGGTTGGGCGGATTGCGGGTTACTCGGGCGGGTTCATCCGGTTACCCATTCAGATCTTAAAAAAATTTGGTAAAAAAGAAGAGAATATGAGAGGGGGAACCAGATGCAGAGAATACATGAAGAGCTTTCCATTCCTTTCCTCATGCGAAAGAGATTGTACACTTCATCACATCAGAATCGATGGTTTTCTGGAGCAAAATGAAGATGAACAAGCTCTTTCGTATGAGAAAAGGATGGAGGATGAAGCGATGAAGTGGTGGAGGTGGCGGCTGGCTGAGAATCAGAGAGTGAGAGAGGTGGTGGAGGTGGCAGCTGAGAACCAGAGTGAGAGAGGTGGCGGCGGCATGGAGTGGCTAGGGTTTCTGAGACGAGAATCAGAGAGTGAGAGGCGGTGGAGTGGCGGTGGAGTGGCGGCGCCTGCTAGGGTTTGAAGAGAGAATGAGAGTTTGAAGGTGAAGGTTCTGGAGAAGGGGGAGAAACGGCTGAGGCTGAGGAATGATTTTTAGGGTTTTTTTTGTTAATGAGAGTATTTATATGAGATGGTGAGGGCTTTTTTTGTTTTTTTTTCCTGAAAGGTGGCTTTGGGTTGGGCCTTATCTGAGGTTCTTAGCCTCTTTTTTTTTTTTTATCCTAGTGGGTTCGGTCGGTTCGGTCGGTTCAGAGGTCAAACCGAACTCGACCGAACCAGACCACCCCAAACCGGATTTTTCGTACCCGTGGACCCGCGCACCGAACCGGCCCGCCCGAGAGGCCTTTTTTTTGCAGCGGGCCGGGCGGGTTCGGTCGGATAAAAAAAACTTGGACAGGCCTAGGTCAGAGGATCCAAGCTTCCCTCTGACTCTGATCATCAAGCTTCACAAGCTCCAAGATGAAGCATTACTCTGATCAGAAGTCAACAAGGATAAAGGTCATGTCGCTATCCAAAGTACAAAAGCAATTGTATCATTCCTGACGTCCTTACCTAACTGATTCAGCCACAGCAGAACCTGGAAATTCCACATCTGCCCTCCAACGGTAGCATCTCCATGCAACATTCAAACCCTAATCCTTGGAGTATATAAAGAGGCTGAAGATTGAAAGATGCCACCTAAGAATCTTGTTCACGCGCAAGAAATATTTCAAATCTTCTTAGCAATCTTTCTTCAAATAGAACTAAGTGTGTTTACTATTAGCTTTCTAAGAAGCATTTATTTGTAAACCCAAAACCTTCAAACAGTTGTTTGTTTTACCTTTAGGAGATCAAGGTTGATCGGATCTTAGAGAAGACTAAGAGAGTGAATCTTAGTGAAAGCTAAGTCAGTGTATTGTTAGTCACTAGTCAGTGTATTGTTAGTCACTTTGCAGGTAGCAAGTGCAGTTGTAACAAAACTCTGATTAGTGGATTGCCTTCATTCTAAGAAGGAAGAAATCACCTTAACGGGTGGACTGGATTAGCTTGAGGGATTTATCAAGTGAACCAGGATAAAATCATTTGTGTGCTTTCCTTATCTCTTATCTCTGCACTTTTATCATTGGTGTTTGAAGAGATTTATTTAAATCTCAAGTGGGTTGAGTTTTTAGTTGTAAAACGCTATTCAAACCCCGCTTTCTATCATTTTTCATACCTTCAGTTTTCCCTCCTGTAGGGCCTGTTGCTAGTTAGCTTTTCTTTTCTGTTTCGGAGCTAGCCCCTCATTTGTAACAAAAAAAACACAAAAAGGAGACTATATATAATTGATTCATAAAATGGTTAAAGTGGTCCTTCAAGTGAGTAATTAACATGATAAAAGTGATCTTTAATGTCATTAATTGATTCTTACGATGATTTAAGATAATAAAGAGATAAGGAATAAAACTCAAGGACATAAGACAAAGGCCGAGCAAAAGCAGGCCAGCAAAGGGGATATCAAAAACCAAAAAAACTCCAATCATCCATTGGATAACACAATCTCCTCACCAGCCTATAATAGAAAGAGCAAAAACCACCTTGAACCTGTGGGAAAATACCAAAAGGAAGAAAAAGATACAAAGCCAGGGCTTATACCAGAACTAATACCAAAAACCTATGAAGACCCTGACACTTGAAACAACCACTACTCCATCATTTTCTTTCACATGTCGTAGATAACCGCCTCATCCCCACCGTCATACGTGAAGCCCACAAACTTGCCAACAAACCACACCTTTTTGGCCCATGTCCAGTAGTCACCACTCGGAGCACTCCCTAGAACTGCGGGCGTAGGAGGAACCGAGGGCGTGATTGAACCAAAGGCAAATCCGCCACCATCAACCGCAACCAAATCCACACATGTGGCTGGGAGCACCTGAGTGGACTTTTTTTTCTCTCTCTTGCCCTTTTTAGGATGACATCTCCCACGAGGAAGAGAAGCAAAAAGGGCCTCAAACAATTCCCCCTTTAAAAAAAGCACTCACAAATAAGAAACACAACCTAGTGAAACAGAAAACCCCTTAACAGCTCTAGGCGTCACACCGCGCCCCAAAGAGAAAAAAGTCCACAACAAGTAAGCGCTTAAGCAACAAAGAAAAAGGTACCTCATATAGACCATAGCGCTATAAAGGGAAGCATTTTAATCCTATTCATGTCTTAAGGGAAGCATTTTAATCCTATTCTATATCATTTTTATGATAATTGATGTATAATGTTTAGAATGATGATGCCAAATTAGGGTTCTAGGTTTAATGGCGTCTGGTCCTTCGTGGTTTCATCTTGAACTTATAAAGCAGTTTATAGCGGCTGGGTCTGCCATAAGATTTTCTTACAAATTCTCCTTATTGCACCGATTTGAACCGCAGCAAAATACCATTTTTTGCAGCGATTTTTTACCTACAACGACGGAAGAGAATTCATAAATGAATCTTAAAGTATTATTCTTATGAATGTATTTCCATCACTATACACTATACCGGCAAACAGAAAACCGTCGGTATAGCGAATTAAAAACCACGAAAATAATTTCAATCGGTATAAATTTTTTGGGCTATACCTACAGATTTTTATCCTTTACCAACGGTTTGCTACCCTTCGCTATATGGAAAGTTTTTTTGTAGTGCTGTGCCTGTAAGTACACCCCATCGTATCAATGTAGCACCCAAGCAGAGAAGCCATTACCACGATCACTACGGAAACGAAAAGATTAAGGGAATCTAACTGTATGTTTACCAAGAGTACTATATAAAAGCTTATGGAACAATTGTTATTATCATCATCTAAATTGCAAAATTTGCCGGTTCTTCATCTCTGACTCGTACCCCATACGTGTCACAATCATCATGCCACATGCCATTTGACTTCGACCACACGCGCGACCATGGTCTAAAACCTACAACTCTTAATTTTCGTCATTCCCATCGAAAACCCTTTGATTTTTTTCTACGAAGGGTATTAGTTAATTATTTAATAACTTGTTCGACTATTTAATATCCCTCTATTTGTCTTTTGTCCTTTCTATATATCTTTGACCTTTTTTCACCAAAAAATTCATCACATCCTTTGTTTGCTGCTTCTGTCTTCATTATCCTTTTCATTTGTGTCTCCTTCTGCTTCTTCACTTTACCTTTCTCCTCTATTTTGATCACATGGATCGGATCTTCCTTCTGCTTCTTCTAGTTCATTCCCATCTCTTTTATTATAATTAAGTCCTTTTCTTTTCTTCTCATCTTCTATGGCGGTTCCCCCTAGAAGTTCCTCCAGCTTGGAATTGACCATAGGGTTTGCTTCTTCACCAACCCTTCATCACTCATCATTTGGTAAGCAGAGGCAATCATAAATATCTTCTTTGTCTTTGTAATTTTGATCTTCCTCTCTTCTTAATTACCTCTAGCTTCCATTTTTATATTTGTGGTTTATTTTCATGTTCGGATGTGTTAACTAAAATCACGATCACATAAGTTCATGACCAGGGTTCTTTTTGCCATCTAAAAATCTTTTTGTTTTCTCTCTATATATTTGGCGGGTAGGAGACATGATATCTATAAATTAGACATCATATTTGGAATTTTGTTCTTAGATATATAGCATGTTTAATTAATTAGTTGAACTTATTATTTCATAAAATTAATTCTAGCACTTAGAATCGGATCAGATTATTATATGTTTCTGAAAATTATTCTAGCACTTAGAATTTGCTTGCGGGCGCTTTTCTGCAGTCATATGAGCTTCTCTCTAAAATTGATTCTGACATAGAAGAACTTAATAATAGATTATTTTACTTTTCTAGTATTGATGAAAAATAGAAAGTACTCATAAAATAGATGATTTTTATATGGCAGTGTTTGGTGTTACAGTGAAAGAATTGGACATGAACCGTGTACCCTTAGAAGAAGGATGGATGGGATCAAACATGGAAGATGAAGACGAAAACACCAATGGAGACACTCGCCACAAAAAGCTCCGTCTCACAAAGGAACAGTCCCGTCTCCTTGAAGAAAGATTTAGACAAAACCACACTTTAAACCCAGTAACCCTCATCCCATCACCATTTATTTGTTCATCGTTTAAAATTATCATGAGAGAGATGCTTGCTATATAGTACACTTCAAGTTTTTAATATACGGTTTTTTATTAATTTGTTTGTACTGCAGAAGCAGAAAGAGTGTTTGGCAATGCAGCTGAAGCTCCAACCAAGACAAGTGGAAGTATGGTTTCAGAACCGCAGGGCTAGGTAATGGCTAATCCTCAATAACAATGTTTTATTCACACCTTTACACCTAACATTTTTAGTGAGAGGTAGATTATAAGAGGAAAAAATGAGTAATATAATAAGTAATATAATGTAATAGAAACAGAAAAAAGATATAAAGAAAAACTAGGTGAAAAATGATCTATAAAAGTATAATAACATTCTAAATACAGTACTCCATCATATATGTGAAGAAATGAAATAGAAATCCAAGATATAATATGTAATGTGATATGAAAAATAGAGAAAAATAATAAGAGAAAAAAATAAAAATAAAATGGAAAAAAGTGTGAATAAATTATATTTCTAAGAAGTATAGTTGAAGTTTGCAAAGATAATACAAGGACCATTTATGCACAACCATAAAATAAGTTCATATGATTAAACACATTATGCTCAATAATAAAGTAATAATAAAGTGTTGGTTTGGTGGTAAGTAAGTTAGGCCCGTAAGAATGGAAGCATAACTTTAAATTCTAGGAAATACATTTATTGTGAAAGATATGTAACTGTTTTTCAAGGAAATGACAATATCTCTAAGAAAAAAGATCCAAACACTTAATAGAAACTCATACAATTTATAACATGTTTAATTATTTTTCATATATAGAAAGCTTGATGTTCAAGTAAAATCTGGTGTCTTTGTAAGTTTTGTTCATACCGAAAATAAGCCCACCTTTTGTTTTCTTTTCCTTTCTTGTGCCGAAGAAAAATATAAGCAAATAATGATGTCGTTCGGTTCAAGTGTTAAACATATATATAATTTCAGCTGGGTGAGAAAACACAATCATTGTTGTCCAAATTAAAGTAGACAACTCGATAATGATAGCACGGCATATATGGAGTTTTATTTGGCTTCGTGTGTATGTTACCCTGATCAACTCTGCAATAAGTGCTCCTTTGACCACTTGATTTGCTCCTTTATATCGACCACCCATGCTTTTTATTTTACAATGAAAAATTATTAGTAGTGTTATCAACACGTATCCATAAATTAAAGCAAATAGGGGAGATTCAGTGCTTATTGCCAATAATAAATTTTTTATTTTAAAATAATCATCTTTGTCACGTTGTAATCGCATATTTATATACCTGCATCATATCTTATAGTACGTACATTTTAGTGCAATATGAGAAAGAAAGAGAGACTTGTCTAAAATTAAACCATATACTTTATATATTTCTTAATGCCTATAAAAAAACATACATTGTACTATAACTGTTCCTCTTTTGGTTAATATTTAACTTTTAGGGCTTAATGTCTAAGTTTTAAAGGTTAAATTAACTCAATAAAAATTTAATAAAAAATTGTATGTAATTCTCAAAACATTTACCTTGATCATATCATACATTAATCAAGCGGTTAATTGAATTAACTCTAAAATTACATGTTTGATTGTGCTTAATTAGCAACCTCTTTTATTCAAATATTGTACATGGAGAAAGAATTTTGAGAAAAGCTGATCACACTACAATTTAGATATTCTCGAACCGAATGGTACTTTATTTTCAACTTTGATTAAAATTTCAATTCTATTGATCTCTTAAATGAGTTATTTAAGAATTTGAATAAAAATTAGTTTGAACGCAAGTTAAAGAGCACTTATTAAAAATTTTCTAAATTACCAAATAAGTCCTAAAAAGTGTTCTTTGTTTGCAAATGCTCTAAATTAGACAACCTTTTCAAAGAGGTGTAGACATTTCCCCTAGACTTGAAAACCAACCGGCAAAGTATTGTAATCATGTCTCCCACAAAATGCAATGCAATTAATCAGTGCATGCATGTGTTGACTGAATGAACAGGAGCAAACTGAAGCAGACTGAGATGGAGTGCGAGTACTTGAAGAGGTGGTTCGGGTCATTGACAGAGCAGAACCGTAGATTGCAAAGGGAAGTGGAGGAACTCAGAGCCATGAAGGTGGGTCCCCCCACCGTGATAGCTCCTCATACTAGCAAGCCACTACCAGCATCCACACTTTCCATGTGTCCTTGCTGCGAGCGTGTCACCACCACCGTTGCCACCGTCGACAAAGCAAATACGGCTGCCGCCACTTTGTCTCCTAAAGTTGGGACGCCTGCTGCCCTCATGTCACGTTAACCTTAAGCAGGTTGTTGAGGTCGTTGCTTCCTTGCTTCTCCACTAGTGCACGGCACTGAAACGAGATGCATTAAAGCTTAACAGAACAAAGTTTAGACAGAAAAGAGAAAAGATGAAGAATATAAGGAAAATGAAATGTTTTTATGTATATATAGCTTCTAGTCTTGTACCGAAAGGTGTTTCTGAGAGGGAGGAGAAAGTGGATCTTTTGTAGGAGTGTTTTTCTATATATGATCAATGCATATTTAAATAGGCTATGTTTCATCATAGGCTATGTTACGAAACCACATTCACACAACTGAGAAGAAATTGAAAACCAAGAACTAGGTGCTTACCTTCAATCAAAGCTACAAGGAGAAGAAACTTAAACCCAAGATGAAAATCCGAGTGAGAACTGAGAACCGAGAGCACGAACACCAGTTTTGATGAGAATGTGAATCTGAAACCTAAAATCCCTAATTCCTAACCAAAACAAACAGATCCAAATCAGAAACCTGAAATCTAAAACCTAAAATCCTTAATTCCTTATCAATTCGCGAGATGAAACGAAGTGCTTACCTTCAATCAATGATTGAGCTTCAATCTGGAACTTTCCTTTTGAGAATCGCCATCGCTGAGAGAGGAGTGAAGGTGTGGTGAAGAATCGTGATCTGAGAGGTGAAGGTGTGGTGGGTTCAGCTTCTGAAAATCGCTTGAGAAGTGAATGTGAAAATCGTGAAAATCGCGATATGAAATGAAGAAGAGGTGAAGTGGGTTTAATTTAGGTTTTCCGGTTTAATTATTCTGCGGCGCCCGGTTGAACCGCCTCTAAAAGAACCGCCACAAATTCGTAAAAAACCGCCACTAATTGAAAATAACCGCCGCAAATTGTAAGTAAACTGCGGCGGCTGGATTAACCGCCTGAAAAAGCGCCTCTATTTTGCATTTTGCGGCGGTTTTCGCATAACCGCCGTAGAATATCCGCCGCTAAACACCAGTTTTGTTGTAGTGTTTGCGCTTGATCCCCGGTGTTACTTCCATTGTTTCAATATAATTCATTCACATCTTAACTTTAATTAATTTTTATGTTTTTTATTTATCTCTCTTCCCTTTTAATTATGTCACTTATAACAATTTTAAGGAAAGAGTGATTTCAAAATATGGAAACAGGCGCATAATTAATAAACATCACAAATCTAATGGTTTGTTTGGTATGAGGAAGGAAAGAAATGAAAAGAAAGGAAAAGAAAAGGAAAGAAAGAGAAAGGAGAGTAAGATGATTTTCAGGTTGTTTGGTGTGGGGGAATGGAAAAGAAAAAAGTGGAAGGAAAGAAAAAAAGTGTGATGTATAATTACTATTTTATCTTTTATATATATATAATTACACAAAGAATTCATATATAACAAAATTTAAATTAAATTTTTAAAATTAATTTACACAGTTCAAAAAATGTTGATTCTAATTTTCTGGGTATCTTTAAAATTACTTTTATAACATATATTTTATATCAAAAAATAATATCGTATTTGTCATATTTTTTTAGTAAAACTAAAATTGTACAATAATTTAGAAAGATGTATCATGATAATATGTATTTATATATTTGAAATTACTATCGTTGTCATTGTCAGATAAATAATAAAAGAAACCAGTATTATAAAAATAATAGAAAAACTATAATAAAAAACAAGTAAAGAAATAATCTACGCTTTTGTTCCATTGGACATTTTTGGCATTTTATAAGGTATGCCCATCTTCCACCGTTTTCTCTCTATTTTGGGAGGAAAACATTTTGGGGTGGGGCCCACCCCAATTTTTCTTTCCTCCATGTTTTTCTCATAAACCAAAGAAGGGAAAAGATTTCGTTTTCCGTGTTTTCCTTTCCTTTCTCTCCCCTCCCCTCAAACCAAACAGACCGTAAGGAAAAAGTGATGAGATGCGTAAAACATGGTTATGAGGTTGTGTAAATATATTAAAAGACTATTGATGAGATATAGAAATAAAAGATCTAATATTAATGGGACAATAATTATTTGTCCACACCTCTAAATTGAGGTGGAAAGAGGTGGAGGAGGAGAGAGATAGGAAGAAAAGAAAAAGTAAGAGATAGAAATTATAAGATATGATAGATGATAAGATGAGAAAGATAGAAATAAAAATAGGTGAAAATGAAGTGTATAAATAAGGAGGTGTGTATATATCATTACTCATTAATGAGATATAAAAGAAGGACACGTGTTATTCTATAATTTGAACTGACAGGTTCTCTTAATTAGTTAATTTTCAATGGTGATGTACGGTCTTGAATAGATTGATTTATTATTGGTGCGGTAATTATGAGATGTTGACACGACAAGGGTGTATCTCAAAAGGTACTTTGATACCCAAATTAGTTTGAGAACAAAAAGAGAAGTTGAAAGTCATCAAAGAGGAATGAGTTACTAAACTGAGTAATATATATTGCTAGTGTAAATGAGAGCTAAAACATATATTTATCGGCATTGTGAGAGTCACATTCGAGACACTGAGCTTTAATTAAATCTTTGTGTGACTTTGGAGATGACAACTACCCTTAGGCAGCTAAGCAATTCACTACTAGAAAACACACAAACTGAGACGGAACTTTGCGACGGAGAAATATTCTGTCCCAAAATAATTAATTAGTGACGGATTTCGCGACCCTTTGTTGTCGCAAAGGTTTTTTAAAAAATTAATTTCACATTTTGGGACGGAATTTGGATTCCGTCACAATTTAGGGACAAACTTATATATATCGTCGCAATTTTGAGACAGAAATCAATATTCCGTCTCAATGTAAATATTTATTTTGGAGGGAATCGTGGCGCCAATTTTTGGGACGCAATAATTTAATTATTCCGTCCCAATTTGTGACGGAGTTTGCAATAATTTACCGTCACAAATATTATTAAATTTTTTATTTTTTTGGCGGGACGAAATTTATATTCTGTCACACTGTAGCGACGAAGTTGTATAAACCGTCACAATGTTTGGACGACATTTATATTCCGTCCCAATTTGAATATTTAGTTTTGGTGGGAAATCAAGGCGCCAACAATAGGGATGGAATCGTATAAATACTCCGTCCCAATTGGTGACGGAATAATCGTTGATATTCCGTCACAAATAATGTTTAAAATATGTTTGCTATTATGGGACGAAATGCTAATTCTGTCACAATATAGGGACGGAAATATATTAATTGTCATGATTTAGGGACGGAATATAGTTACCGTCACAATTTTCTTTTTTCTTATTGGTGGGAATTAGGACGCCAAATTTTGGGACATATTTTCATAATTATATTGTCCCAATTTGTGACGACATTAATAATAACATTAATAATTATTATTATATTGTTATTTTATTTCAAATTTTTATCTTTACATTATTATTATTTATATTTACTTGTCCCTTTATTTTAAATTTAATATTTGTTACTATAATAAAAAATATATTCAGATTATAAAAATGACAATAATATATTATAAGTTTCTAGGCCCATGAAGCCCAATTTAGCTTCATTTCGATCTTGGGATCTTCAATTTCGATGAGATATCTAAGGCTTCATGTTGACCTTGAAGCTTTATCTGCCCTAATAATACTATATTAGATCTTAGAAAGTCATCTAGCCTTATTGTGCTTCATGGTGATCTCTAAGGCTCGTCATCACATAATGAGATTTCAGGTTATCTCAGAGGCTCTATTAGGCCATACGAGGCTTCGTATTGCGTACAAGGCCTATTAGACCTAATACAGCTCGCTAACAATCTCCAAGACTAATCATAACATAATGATATGATCTTAGTGGTTCATCGTAACAATCTCTAAGACTAATCAAAGCAAAATCAAATTTATGTTTGTTTATATTAATTAAAAGAGCTTAATTTCTATACACCGATGCTGTAAAGTATTTTTACACGGTCAACTCTCGCCTCCCTATATGTCGAGGGTTCGAATCCTCCCCTAAGGTCAGTAAAATCCCAGTTGGTGGGCTACCAACCTCGGGGAGATCCCCTAGCACTTCTACACAGGAGTGGGCCTCCGCTAACCACTAGCGCCCTGCTCAGTAGTTTGTAGGTGCTTTCTCTTCATTCTACCATATTTCCAAACCAAAATTACTAGAATGTGTTTGATAAAATAATAACACACTATTTCATTACATATCACTGCACAACTGGGTGGCTGAAATCCGGTTCCTCCAACATAGAAGCGCCGTTTGGGGTGGAATCCGATGGGTGAGGCCGCGTGATGATGGATTTACGGCAGGGGGAAGCACCGATATACCCCCTCGTCGGCTATAGAAGGCAGTACGGTTAGGGACCCAACATGCTTTGATAGTTGTACGCTGCAATCAATGTGCCTCTGATTCTAACTCAGGTGAGGTCAAAGCCCCCATTTTTATGCATTCGAAATCTTCCTTTCTGCTGCAATTGATTCTAAATTTATCAACTTTTGGGTTTTTTCTTTCATATTTTCATAAAGTTACTGAAACCCGTTTAAGGGAAATGGGGATTGTTGGTTCTGTGAGACTTTTATAGTCTTTGATTACAAATTTCCATTTCATTAGTTGCAGAGTTTTCTAACATGGTTTATATGGTGATGAACATGAGTCAGGTACCGTTACTCCTATACATTTGTGTGAAATTTTCTTTCATAAATGTCAACTAGCTTCAGAAGTGATAGTGATGCTCCCTCAAGTGTGTAGGAACTTGGATTTAGAGGTACCCTCGTTCCTGAGCTAACTATTTCTCTTCCTCCTTGAGCTTATTACCTGGTAGTTGATTGGTTTTTGCTAATTTGTGATTTGATTATGAAATGTCTGCTTTGTGGAAAAAACAAAAATGTCAGTTTGATAGAATTCCTAATTTTGTGAATGTATAGCATATGTGTGTATTAGCTCATCCATAACTAGTGATCAGCTTGAAGAATATGTTACCTCTTGATTGCATTATTAATTTATTGATGGCATTCGTACCAAACTAAGATGTTTATGTTTTAATTTCTTTGATTTTGTCTCCTATTTCGAATTGGTAAGTTACTGTCAATTAACTTAACTGCAGATGTAAGCTAAGAACCACAATGATACTAAACTATACTAAGAAATGGTATATTATCCTTTATTTATTTAGATGCTAACTCGTGTATTCTCTTTCGACTAATTATTGAGTGCTAATCACAGGTAGAGGGAAGGGCTTTGAAGGAAGTAATGAAACCAACTGATGACGGTTAGTTCCTATGCCATCATGCATAATGTGAACACAATCTCTTAGGCTTAGATCCATTTATCTATTTGGTTAGTGGTTACATACAACAAATATGACATTTTATTATTTTATAGTCGTCTTGTCTTTTTTCCATTTAATTTAGTGCCTTGTTTTATACATTATTGACACTATGAATCTGATAGGGTCTAATTAATCTGAAACTCCCAACAAACAAGTTCTAGCAACTCCCAACAAAGCACCAGCGACAACCCCACTAGCTATGAAGAATTCAGAATTGCAAACTCAGATAAATCTTGCTCTAAAAGATCTATAGAAAGCAAAAGAACAATTGAGAACCTAAAAGAAGCACAAAGAGTAACTAAGGAAGCAAATGAGAAACTTATGGAGGCATTGGTGGCTCAAAAACGGGTTGAGGAGGATTCTTAAATTGAGAAAGCTCCGCAGTTTTGAATCCGGACATGCTGGAATTGAAGCTATTCAAAAGATGGAAGGTAGGAAGAGCTTTGAAGGTGTAAGGAACCAGCATGCTTAGTATGTGGCTTGAAAATAAGTAACTTTTTTAGGGAAAATTTTTGGTATTTTTTGTATAGGTGTGATCTTTATGAATTGCATGAAACTTGTTGTTAATTGAAATTCATTTATCTCTTTGATCAATGAAGATTTGTTTCTTGATTAATGTTATTTTCTTATTTTGTTAGCTATTATTGCAGATTAATTTGAGATTTGTTACTAATTTAATTAAAATTAAAATGTGAAGAAAATAAAAAATGCTAAAAATTGGGGTGTGTTCAGTCCTAAGCTTTTTATCCAAATCTTCAACTCAGTGACGGAAATATTTCGTCACAAGAGTTGGGACAAACTATGTTGGTCTCAATTCCGTCACAAATTATTATTATATCCGTCACTAACTTCGTCACAAAATTATTATTTTAAAAAACGAAAACTTATTAAATTCCGTCCCAAAGTGCGACGGAGTGAAAGATTCTGTCGCAACTAATTTATTATTTTCCGTCTCCATTTCCGTCCCAATTTTGCGACAGAGTAATAAATTCTGTCCCAAAAATTTTGCGACGAGCGATATAGCGACGCAAGTTTTCGCGTCGCAATTCCGTCCCAAAATTATTTTGGGACGGAAATTGCAACTAGTGTGCGATGGATTTTTCCGTCCCAAATTAGTGTTTTTGTAGTAGTGATTGTTTATAAATGTACCGACATTGTTCCGGTCGACTATCTACTGGATGACATGAATCTCGCTTTGATCATCTAACTGTACCCAAAACATGGTGTTCACTTAGTTATATAACTAGTGAACCATCGAGAATGATATTGAGTCTTGTAGCCATTTAGACCACTCAAAACAGGAGTCGTCCAACTCGACATGTAATGTCGAAGCGATGTTCAATTTTGACAAGCTTATTAAATTACAAATGGATTCTTTATAATTGAAACAATTATCTGAAATGTAATGAAATCTAAGATTAAAAAGCAACTTAAAAGTGTTAATTCAGTCTGAGGTAAAAAACAAATTTCTTTAAATCAGCTTGAGGCCAAGATAAAATTTACTACTGTAAATTTTACTCATGTTGCTCGGTTATTTTAACTGTTTTGAAATTTGAAACGTCATTATTAACGAACAATCATATATTGCATTGTTATAAAAATATGTAGTCAGATCATGAATTTAAATGTAGCTGCTTAATAAAATTTTGTTCTTTGTTCTAGGTTTCGTACCTATTCACATTCTTCTTTAAGTTTATGTTTGAAATTTCAAAATTGGGGAAAAAAGTACACTTAAATGGTTTTCTCTTAATTTTCCCTTCATTATAAATGATGCACTTGAGAATATCATTTCACACTACAAGAATATGTTGATTTAGCGCTCAAAGTTAGTGTTAGCCACAACTCAAACGCTATTTTTGGTCAATTAGTGTTGGAAAAATCGACACACAAAGTAGACGTAAGGGAGAAAAAAAATTATTTTTTTAGCGTCAGCTTAGCCATCACTAAAATGCTTAGGTTAAGTACAATTTAGAGTCGGCAACGACATAATCTGAATTCTTTGGTCACTGTAGCGTCCAACTGCCAATATATAGCAGGGACTTTAATTAAACTAAGGTCTGCATCTGGACGACCCAATTTCATGGGCAGGAAACTTACATCGGTCTAGTCAACACTAATAGCCATAGATTTCTTCACATAGGGTTCACTAAAATCCTCTCTCTCTCTCTCTCTCTCTCTCTCATAACATCATTTCCAACGTTCCTTTTCCCCTCTCCCTAGTCTTCCGACCTCCCCTTTTCCTCCCCATCGCTTCTCTGCTTTGTCGTTCCTCCCCCTCACCCACCTCCACCGCCCTTTTCTCCTTACCATCTGTCACCACCCTTAGCCTCTTACCCTCGTCGCTGCCACCCTTCCTCCTCACCTTCATATGACGTCCCTTGGCCCACACCGTCCTTCGCCGCCCCTCACCCTCCTCCAGCACTGTGAGCTGTCGCAAACCCTCCCCCTTCACTGCTGCCATCCTTACCCTATTCCTTGGTTCCTCCCTTATCCTCTATTACCCTCATCCTCTTCATATCCCTCAACCATCATATCTGCCTCCCTTCACCTCCGCCCCTATCACCCTCACCCTCAAATCTTCCCAAATCCTACATCACCCGCACATTCTCCCTTTACCTCAACCACCAGATTCTCCTCCCGCTACTTTAGCCACCTGATCAACTGATCTCACTACTGCCCCCTGTCGCATCTCTGCGAGCCGCACCCTGACTTCCACCTCGCTATGAGGCGCACCCCCACTACCGCTCCACAACAAGCTTTTAGCCACTGTTGTTCCTCATGAGCTGCAACACTACCCCTCCCCACGGTCGTTCCACCATGAGACGTTGTCCTATTGCAGTTTCGTCGCCATTTCTTTTGTCTTGTTGTGGCTCGTTGCCATTTCTTCTAAATCGCACTTCGTCGCCATTGCTTTTGTCGTGTAGTGCCTAAAGCCTCCACTCGGTAAAAATTTTGATCTCCAACCTTATTTAACTTGCGAGTCTCGGTTGTTTATGCTCTGCTTTTGATATTAAGACCCTCTTAACTAGATTGATCTTTATCGTGTTTTTTATTCTATTAGATTTTTCACATCACTTTGATGAAATGAAACAAGTCTAAGTTTGCTTGTCTTATGATCCATTATATGAAAGGGTTGGAATTATGTGTAAATGGAGACAATTGTTTGTATTGGGTTTATGGATAATGAGTATATCTATTGAAAACAAGTTATGAATTGATATGATGGGTGCATGTCACGGTAATATAAAAGACTGTGACGGTAAGATAGATTTCTTCTTCGTGGGAGAAGAAATTAATTACTTGAGAGTTGAGATACCGCAACAACAAGAAGACAATCATACCCAAACACTGAAAGCCCAAAATAAATTCAGGCCATACCTAATGTTCGGAAACAAGAGCCATGGCCCATGACTCCTGGGTCTTTTTCTTTTCAAGCCATGCGCTAAGTTGTCCATAAAAGGAGCCATCCAGATGATTTCTAAGACCCAAAGGCACGATTCGACATATGTTGTTACTCGGGTGATTACTTTGACAAATTTTTTCTTGCGATTTCTCCATCGACCGTGACTTCTCTCATTATTAATTAGGCATGCAAGGGTTCTTACTTCGTTTAAATATATTGAGTTTAATTGAAGTTTTTTTTTTTCCAGCAAGAGTTTTCTTAGTTGAATTAGTTTTTGTTATAAGCCAATATAATTTAATAGAAGCACAAGGGGTGTTATCTACCTCATATGGTGGTCTACATGGCTATAATGATTACCTCATTAGAGGAAAAATATTTTCCTTCCATTATCCATTTTTGTTGGGAGACGAATCACTAGAACAAAAGCAAGAGGAACAAAACAAGCAAGAAATTCTATTCAGGCAGTTTTAACATAAACACCCTCCCTACCGAACAAGTAGAATAAATTCACTTGAAGGCAAGCGATTCCACATGGACTCATATTTCCGTGTGCTTTATTCCAAATGAATGGCCACACATATATGAATGTGTGATGAAGCATAATCAGAAATTTGTCAGTTTGCTTTTCATCCTAAATTCGTGTCCAAAGTCCAAACATATATATACCCAGCATATCTAGGACACACAGTCATTGAATATTTCCACGATTTCGATCCCCAACATCTAACAAATCCAAAGATGTCATAAGATGGTGGAGCGATGTGTTAGCTGAATCATGAAAATTGCTTCTTCTTTAGGAGGAATTTTAATAGCAATAGTTCAAAAAGCTAAAAGATGGGATAAGCAATACCCTCTGCGGTTGAGAATGTTCCTTCGCCCATGGTCAGACTTTCGGTGTCCTAAATCGCATTGATGTGAAAGTAATGCATAATTAAGAGTAATCTTATGACTTAGTTTGACTAACAGATGAGTATCCATCACACTTTGTGTGTGGGTGCTCTAGGTTTTAAGCTTTGCTAGGGTTGCTCATTCTTGAGATTCTCAAGATCTGGGATTTTCAAGAAGACAAGATTAGACTATGGGCCGGTAATACCTTCTCCAACCAAGTCCCTAACAAAATCAATTAATATGCAGTGACTATGCATTTGCATTCCTGCTACATGCAATGTAACAATATATCTTTATGATAATTTGACAAAACACAACGAAATTCACTCTGCCAATTGTGTTGACTTCATTTCTTTTGACTCGGGCCAGATTACAAATTGATCCTAGAGGCTTGATTTTCAAAATTCAAAACTCAGAAACCCTACCACATTGTTAAGTGAGACTGA
The DNA here is from genome assembly GCF_012489685.1 of Lotus japonicus. Lineage (NCBI taxonomy): Eukaryota > Viridiplantae > Streptophyta > Magnoliopsida > Fabales > Fabaceae > Lotus > Lotus japonicus. The sequence goes on from NC_080044.1 coordinate 10,219,595, forward strand.
CTTCCTAACAATCATGTACCACCTTCACACCACTATCATGTCTTGGATTCTTGAATGATTAGATTTTCAAAGCCCTTTACGACTAAATCATGGAGTGGGCCTCTGAAACTTTGCACCTTATCATTCTTAAAAAGAGAAACCAACAAAAGAAAAGATAGAAAAAGAGACTAAATTTCTTGCGAAAGGAGTGAGTGAGAGGCTACTTATACCTTCCCAATATAGACATAGTTATACCATTGGGTCTCAATTGTAAAAAACAATTAACTATATAAGTTTTACCATCTAATCATTGATTTAATTTTTATTATTAATGAAAAAAAAAAACTTGACACGGTCAAAGTTTTTTACGATTGGCTATTTCCATGGCGTGGTAATGGATTGTTTCAATTATAAAAAAAAAAAATTATTTGAGAGACTTTTTTATTTGGTTTCTACACGGCTCTTAGTAGCAAAAAGAACGAAATAACTTGCATTTAAAGTTTAAACACATCTATTTCATGAACGAACGAACTAGTTATGGACTGTCCTATACATCTATAAATATTTTCCAGCTAACTTAATGTACCTAAATACATTATAGAGATTAATTTGCAGGGATTAGCATTGTGATTAAGTTTATGGGTGTTTGGAGAGGGTCCATTGGACCGGGGCTACTAGATTTCATATCGTGATTTGCACATGCCCTGACTCTGCTTACTCTGCAGTATGCAGAACTTGCTTACTTCAAAAGAGGAAGGAAAAAGAAATCCACTTTGAACCACTCAACCTAATAAGGGTAGGGGACCATGTTTCATGTGTTTGTGAAGAAGTCCTTTAACCCTTTTGTTTTTGCCCTCACATGTCTCTCAATCCATTCTTCTATCCTCTGATTGGCCTAACCTTTTAATTTGGTGGGGGAGGGGGGTCTCTGTTGGGAAAAGAATTATGAGAAGCTAGTAGAAAGTGAGAGAGTAGAGATGAAGAAAGTAATTGGTAAATGAAAAATTTATGAAGGTACTAACTGTCTAACTCTCTTATACAATATAATCGCAAACAACTAGTTATATACTAGTTTTTGTAACACTACAACTAGTTGTATACTAGTTTTTCAAACAATTCAACGGAAGCAGGCCGTCTCAACCAATATTGAGGCCTAAAGCGAACTCTAAGAATTGAGTCTTTATAAAATTAATTTTTTTATATAAATAATTTAAATAAAATTCATTTTTTGGGCTTTTTGAGATGCAAAATCGTTTATTAAATTATAATAATCGATTTCTTTTAAAAAAAATCAGTAGATAATAAAACCAACCCATTTAGTCTTTGTTGAGAAATCTTTTATCTTAGATATGATTTTATTAATTTTAATTTTGAAAAATTACGACCGCAGAAGCAACACTTACCGGAATTGTTAACATTATTCTATAAGTAATATATGCATTTGAGAAAGAATCAATTCTTTTTACAGAAATAAGTATGTCAATTGGTGTATCGTTTCTACATGTATAATTTCTTTAAATAAATCAAGTCCATCAATATCTAAGTTTTCATTATGTTTTAATGAAAGTTCAAGATTAAGACAATATTCTGGTAACTTTTCATTATCAGATGACCTTATTTTCTCAATGCTGAAAAGAAATCCAAAAATATCATTATACAAGAGGTAGAAGAAGAATTGGAGAGTGTAGAAGAATAAGAATTCAAAGAGATCAAATGAAAAGTCACACTCCACCTTTGTTTTTTATCAATTCAAAATACACTATAAATTGAATTTAATTCAAAAAAAAAATGTTGCACTTAATTGATCCATTCTTTTAGGCACTCAATGTTGCACTTAATTGATCCATTCCTTTGAAACATATACTAGGTTTTTTTAAAAAAATTGGGGCCTAAACATTTTTGGGGCCTAAAGCGAGGGCCTAAACATTTTTGCCATATAAAGCAAGTCCCTTAAAGTGTTCTGGTTTTCTGTTTATGCATCTCTTTTTCGAAAGCCTTTCTTTGCTCCCACTGTGTTCTTTTGTGCGTCCTTAATTATTATTTTTGTAAGATCTGAGCTATAGTATATCAATTATGCATTTATAGAATCATGAAGTTAGCATTGTCTAATTGATTTATACACTCATTTCTAATTGAAGGTTTTTAACAGTTACAATTGAGTGTTTCATATCCAGCCAAGAAAATGTCTCAGGGTTGGGAGCTAAGTAATTTCAAAGTTGTACCAACCAAAGTTTTGGGTACCAACTCTGTCCAAATACGTTGTTCCCCCGCTAGATTATACTTTCGTGACACAATTCCAATATGAAAAGTATAAAAGATAGAGTTCAAATTTCTCTGTTTTTAGAGGGTTTTAATTGTTTGACTTTGAACTGTGCTTAGCATTTCTTGTAAGCGCAAACTTGCTAATACATGTTAATTTGGTGGGATTTCAAATATAAGGGTCAATTTATAAATAAAAATGGCTAATTACTTTGTTATCATAGAGTGGTTGATCAAGTGTTTATAGGTAACTTTTCTTGCGTTACTTGAACATAATGTAGTTCTTTCTTATCATAATTCCTCGTTCATTAGTTCTTGTTTGCTTGCATTAATCCATGTTTTTGAAATCTTAAAATAAAATAAAATTGATTTCAAAATTGAATTCTTGTACAAAACTTGTTCTGAACTCCCCTTCCAAGCTCCCAAACAAGATAGCTAAACTCACACCGGATGTGGTCGAGAAGTGGAATTTCGAGTTCCATGAAAGCGTCGCTCACTTGAACATCATGGAGAACTTAATCTCCAACAATCCGCAACTTGAAACTCCTGTGGATTCTGGACCCCTTAGTTGTCGTGGATTCAATGATCCATGTCTCTTTATCATTTATTTCCTTTGCTTATCTCTTCAAGAATGACTTTTTCCCCGATTTTGGCGTCAACTCTTAGAGAAGGTTGTTTAGTTTCAAAGTCGTTCCGAGCAGGATAAAGAGTTGACCCTTCGCAACTAAAGAAGCAGAAGGATATTCTGGCGAGGACCTCACCCTTTCGAAGGAATTGGTAAAGCGTGTTACTGTCCTCCTACAACCCAAGTAGAAGAAAAACGCCCACCCTTAAGCCCAACTGGAAAGCCTGGGCTCTCATATTGCATTCCTTGACACCGCGGCCGCTGACGTGTGCAGCGTTGCTTTTAAGAACTTTGTTGACGAACTCACTATGTTGAACCCCAATTTACGAACTGAAGGATGCTTTGTCGACCATTCGTCAAGGATGGTGTCATTGGAGAGTACAAGAAGGTTGTGTTCCACTTGTCCCGAGACATCGTTATCAAGCCCTAGTGGTCCACTTAGCTTCTTTTCCTTTTTCTCACTTTTTTCTTTTAATGTATGTTGACTTTCTTATAACTCTTCTTCTTTTTTAATGCAGTATCAATCTTTCTTGACTTGCCATCTCTTCTTCTTCATATATTCGTTTTGTATTTCCACCTTTAATCCTCATCATTTTCCTTTATTTCTTCTCTTTTTTGCATTTCAGAAGTGTCAGGCGAGCTTAACTTCTTCGGCAAAAGGGCATACTACCCGGTACACGCATAACTTCTTCAACAAAATGACTTACACCTCCTGGTACACATGGTTGATTATCCATCAGGTACCAGTAGCTGACTATTCGGGCTGACTTGTTCCATATCCTTTTGCCAAGTAGGTTTTCCGCTCGTACCTCTTTCTAGAGCTTCTCTCAGAACTCTGTTTGTGATGTGCATTTTCCAATCCACAACTTTCCTTCAAAATATCTTAACAAATCTTTGTGACTAACTATTGTGTCATCGATTAAAAATTATATAATGGAAGTGTTAACTGGTCCTTTAAAGTTTCTTGTACCTTTATAGACTTTTGCCCATCGTTAGTGGACTAAGCTTTGCCTCTTCATGGTCTGCATTCCTCAAGGACTTCTTTTCCGAGTAGCCTCCTTCCGAGATAGTGAGGTTGTATCCTTGAAAAAAGGTTACTTGTGCTCACTACTCATGGGAATGTATCCCTAAGAAGGTTACTTTCACCCAGTCTTTCCTCAAGACGAACGAGGTTGTATATATACTTAGAAAGGATTACTTGTTCGCACCACTCTGTTGGACTGTATCCCTAAAATGGGTTACATTGGCCCAATCTTCATGGATTATATCCCTAAAAATTGGTTACTTACGTCTTGTATTTTCCCGGTGAGGAGAATGTATTCCTTTCGGATTACATGAATCTCCAATAATTGATGAACTTTATGACTGAAAAGGGTTACTTATGTCTGATCTTTCTTTGAGATAGCCGAGGTTGTTTCCCTTAAAAGGGTTACTCGTGCTCGCCTCTCGGTTGGGTTGTATCTATGAAAATTGTTACTTTTACCCAATCTTAATGAACTGTATCCTTGAAAAATGTTACTCGTGTTAAGTCCTTTTATGAGACAGCTAAGGCTATATCCCTAAGAAGAGTTAATTATGTCCACTGCTCGTTTGGATTGTATTCATGAAAAGGATTACTTCGGCCAAAACTTCAAGGAGACGGTCGAGACAGTTTCCTTACAAAGGGTTACTTGTGCTCGTCGCTCGATTGGACTGTATCCCTTAAAGGGTTACCTCCGTCCAATCCATGCCAAGACGGATAAACTGTATTCCTTAAACTGATTAATTTTTAAAGGTTAAATCCGCTTTGGCTATTGATCAGCAAGCAAAAAATCTCAAACACGAAATTGCTACCTTAAAACATCGTCATCTTTATTCAATTCAAAATCTAGTAAAATTGAAACAACATATGAGAATGTAAATTGCTAAACAAAAGAAAAGGTCACAGTATTATGAATTTATGTATTCCACTTGTGTGTGAGCTTTTCTCTGACATCCAACACCGAACACTGGCTCACAACCTTTAGTGCCTATCATATTTTTTAATCGTCTAAGTAGGACTCCCTTTAAGATCCCCAATAGGATTTGTTAATAGATGTTTCCTTTCTGCCTGCACGTTGACTATCATTTCCACGATTTCCTGTCATTTCCTGGTTTCCTAGTGGAAAATCATCTTGCTTGCCCTTAATGTTGAACCTCAAGAGTCTATCTTTGACAGAGATTAAAGCTCACAGGTCGCTCACCGACAGGTGCCCGAATAGGACATTGTATACTGAGCGTGAATCTACCACTATGTAGTTGACCTTAAAGCTTTTGCTCAATTTTTCATAGTCGGCTTTAAATGTGGTTTTGAAATAGCCTTTGGTCGCAATAATGTTTCCAACAAACCTTAAGCTCCATGCCAAAGTAGGTCAGATCACTCCCCGAGTAGTCCAACTCTTTAAAGGACTTGTAGAACTTTATGTCCACAGAGTGTCCTTGGTCCACGAATATTCTTGGAACTTCAGCCTTGACAACCTCTGCCGATATTATTATTGGGTCACCGCGGGCAATCTGAGCGTCCCGTACGCTTTTCTCTACAATCACACATCCTAGCTCCAAAAAGTTGGCGTTTGGTTCTTACTCACCGATTGGATCGTTGGAGATAACCATCCCTGCCGAGATTATTATTGAGTCACCGCGGGCAATCTGAGCGTCCTGTAAGCTTTTCTCTACTATCACACATCCCAGCTCCAAAAAGTGGGCGTTTGGTTCTTACTCACCGATTGGATCGTTGGAGATAATCATCCTTGTCTTGACATACTCTTTACTACAATCCAAATCATCTTCGGCTTCCTCAAATCTCTTGATAAAAGAAAGTCCAAAGACCCGAGCGACACACTCAACCAAATCGCTTTCCTCCTTATCTAAAGATGAAGATTCCTTTTATGTGAGATGAATCCCCCTTTAAAGTTTCGCTTCAACAAGAATAAGCCTCTCGTTTCTCAAAATTGCATGCTTATCTTCTTTTATCTGCACAGTGGAGTTCTTTTACACTTTTTACTTTGGTTCTAATACTCTGTCGACCACGTCCCCTCAATTAGACGTTGACCCGAGTCGGACATTCGATAGGGTGAATGTCTAAGGTTCACCCTCATGCCTCATTGTCAGGTTTCCCTAATTTTCCCTCCACCAAATAATTTTAATTACGTGATCATCTCCTCCTGATTAATATAATTACATGATCTCCCCCACATTGACCATCATTATGGTGCTTGTTTGTTTTTCTGTTGGCTACTACGTTTGACACCTAGGAAATCGGAAAAACACGTTCCAAGAGAAAAAACGTGAAAGGGGAAATTTTATCACTTCTACGTTCAGTCCAACTGAACTTAAAAACAAACAGGCTGATATTTGAGAGGCCCTGATTATACGAAGGAGCCCTCACACCTTATATTGACATGCTCATCTAATTTCTAAAGGTAAAACATTACACATGTTGACTACTTTATTCTTGGGGTTTTTTTGTGTGAATCAAGCTAACATAATCCATGCAAATCCATAGAATGTACTAGTTCAAAAACAAATTTCAAACCCGTGCTAGTTACACTAGTTAGGTGAAAAGGAATTTTGAGGAAATAATGGAGCTAGTGTTAAGGGAAAAAGTTATCTTTATACTTAAAATTTATTCACACTTAGAGTGAGATAGGAAGGGAATTGAATAATATGAAATAAATAATATGATAGAAAAATAATAGAGAAATTAAAAGAAAAATAAGTGAAATTGAAATGAAATGTAAAGGAAAGAATATGTATCAAAATTCAAAGCTCGAGTTAAAAAGATGAAAATGGAAAAAGAAAAGCAGAGAATCCTCCCACGTCAATGAAATTAATACCCAAACATCCCCACCACATGATCCTTTCACCTTTAGCTTTATGCAAACATCTCAACTCATGTTGGGTAACCTTAACCATATAAGGCGGTCACTTCCTAACCTAACTTCACACAGCACTGTTCCCCTCCCGGACCCCCACAGTTTCCCCAAACCCACCTCAATCCATAATATTCCACAACACTAAAACAAAAGAAAAACTCCAATCTACTTATCTCCTTATTATTATAACACATGATCACATAATCATAGTTCTTCTCTCTTGCCGTGAGTATTTAAATACACAGTTACATACACATTTATATCCATCTCTTCTCTCCTTATATATATATATATATATATAGCATTCTCTTTAGTCTTTCACTCAAGTCCTATATATAAGTAGTACTCTTTGGAAGTAACTACCTCTATGCCTTTGTAAATTCACACTCACTCCCTCAACTTCATCAGCAAAACCAGAAAACACAGCAGTGTGGCAGAGACATATATCCCTTCCCAGACTCAAACCAATCACTAGTTAGTTAAATAACGGTTTTTCCTCTTCACATATATTTTAACTTTCTTCTCTCTTCACTCTTTTCTATTATATATGCCATCTCAGTCTCACCACCACCACCACAACCACCACCACCACCGTCGCGGCGGCAATTAAAGAGGCTACTTTTTTTTGGCCATATAAAGAAAGATGATAAGCTGGGGAGATCTATACACCGTGTTAACGGCGGTGATTCCGCTGTACGTGGCTATGATCCTAGCGTACGGCTCTGTCCGGTGGTGGAAGATTTTCTCCCCGGACCAGTGCTCCGGCATAAACCGTTTCGTGGCGATCTTCGCTGTGCCGCTGCTCTCCTTCCACTTCATCTCCACCAACAACCCGTACACCATGAACCTCCGGTTCATCGCCGCCGACACGCTGCAGAAGGTGATCATGCTGTTCGCACTCACAATCTGGACCAATTTCACCGCCAACGGCAGCCTGGAGTGGATGATCACCATCTTCTCCCTGTCCACATTGCCCAACACGCTTGTCATGGGAATTCCACTCCTCATCGCCATGTACGGCGAATACTCCGGCGAGCTTATGGTCCAGGTGGTGGTCCTCCAGTGCATCATTTGGTACACGCTGCTCCTCTTCCTCTTCGAGTACCGTGGCGCGAAGCTTCTGATCATGGAGCAATTCCCGGAAACTGCAGCTTCCATTGTCTCCTTCAAGGTCGACTCCGATGTCGTTTCCCTTGACGGTAGAGACTTTCTCGAGACTGACGCGGAGGTTGGCGACGACGGCAAGCTCCACGTCACCGTGAGAAAGTCCAACGCGTCGAGGAGGTCGTTCATGATGAATACACCGCGGCCGTCGAATCTCACCGGAGCTGAGATATACAGCCTCAGCTCCTCCCGGAACCCCACGCCGCGAGGTTCCAATTTTAACCACGCAGATTTCTACTCCATGATGGGGTACGCGCCGCGGCACTCGAACTTCGCCGCCGGCGATGTTTACTCCGCCGCGTCAAAAGGCCCCACGCCGCGGCCGTCCAATTTCGAGGAGAATTGTGGCGCGAGCTCGCCGAGATTCGGGTTCTACCCGGCACCATCGCAGACAGTTCCGCCGCCGACGTCTTACCCGGCTCCGAACCCAGAACTTATCTCCACCGGGTTGACAAAGAGTGTGAGCAAGAATTCTCAGTCACAGTTACAGTCATCACAGTCACAGCAGTTGATTCAGCCTAATCAACCACCATCCACAAACGGCGCTAAATTGAGCCACGACGCGAAAGAACTCCACATGTTTGTGTGGAGCTCTAGCGCGTCACCGGTCTCTGACGTGTTTGGAGGCGGTGATTACGGACCGTCCGATCAATCCGGACGGTCTGAACAGGGTGCCAAGGAGATTAGAATGTTGGTTCCTGATGAACAACCTCAGAATGGGGTTACTAATAAAGGTACTTGAATTTTCAATTTTTCCAATTTTTTCTTCTTGGATTATAAAATTGATAATGATTTTGATTTTGTGGTTTTTTTGGTTTAAATTTGAAGCTATGGCTGAGCCAGAATTTGGAGGAGATGATTTAAAATTTGCTGTTAAAGAAGGAGAACAAGCTGAGGATCACTTAGATGGAGAGAAAGGGGGACCCACTGGGCTGAACAAGCTAGGTTCAAGTTCCACGGCGGAGCTCCACCCGAATGCTGCCGGAGCTGCCGGCGTGAAACACATGCCTCCGGCGAGTGTTATGACCCGCCTCATATTGATCATGGTGTGGAGGAAGCTAATCAGAAACCCCAACACATACTCTAGCCTCATTGGTGTCATTTGGTCCCTTGTGGCATTTAGGTAAAAAAAAATTCAAAGTCAATCAGAAATTATTTAATTTTTGACTTTTTTGCATTTTGAATTTATTATTATTACTGTGGGGTGATTATTTATTTAGTTAATGTTTAATGAATTGCAGGTGGCATGTGCGTATGCCGAAAATAATACAGCAATCAATCTCCATACTGTCTGATGCTGGTCTTGGAATGGCTATGTTTAGCTTAGGTGAGTTGAGTGGTCACCGTTTTTCCCAATCTTTACTCCTACAATAATTTCATTCTTTTCTTTATTCTGCAACTCATTTCCTCTTCTATGAAAACAACAGTAACTCCCATTTTCTAGGGTAGATAGTTGGATACGTATATTTTCTTACAATCCAAGAAAGTAGTTAAAACCTACCTACGGGTTTCTCTTCCTATTTTAGTTATCAAATTCAAGAGTAGTGATTAATGTGAACTTTAGGTGTCAATAATTTCTACTTGCGTGTAACGTGTTACTTTTCTTCTCATCTTTAGAAAAAATTGTGTTCAAAATGTAAAACCAAACACCCACTTAATGGTACTAAAACATGTGATCATTTTTCTTATTACAATCACAATACGATGAACGGGGTACAACGGCACTTGATTGAATGTGATGGTAACATGGGTATGAAAATTATGGATTTGGAGGAAACAAGTAAGCAAATCACAACCGTCCATTCTCATGAAATTGGTTGCCACATAACATAACCAAATGACCTTGTTGGGTAGACGATAGTGTGGGGATTGCATTTGCATAACGATCCCCGACATGTGGGGTCTGGTCATGAACCAATTCGCTTTCTGATTCAAGGCGGTGGTGAGGAAAGGTACAAATTTTGGACCAAAATTCGGTAAAGGTTGAAATGGACAAATTATGAGGCAGCATAATAACTATCTTTTGTTTTTCAGTGAGAAAACTGAAAGGCATTTTTGCCATGTTGATGTGAATGTAAATTGTGGGTGTCTTCTAGTTTTTATCGTTTTCCCTTTTGGCTGAATCTATTGAGGATTTATTTGTTGGGTTTGTGACATTTGCAGGCTTGTTTATGGCTCTTCAACCCAAGATGATTGCATGTGGGAACTCAGTGGCTACATTTGCTATGGCTGTTCGATTTCTTACAGGTCCTGCAGTTATGGCAGCAGCTTCCATTGCTGTTGGCCTGCGTGGCACCCTCTTACGTATAGCTATTGTTCAGGTACACTTATTATTGACAAGCTTCTTCCCTCTCTACGACACACTAAAACATAAACTTTATGATCAGTAACTTAACTATATATATATATATAGAGAAAAAGAAATAATAAATAATAAACATTAGAATAAGAACATTTAAATTGACTCATAATTAAAAAATCTGGTAAAGATAACATTTATGTCATCTGAAATCTTGTGGGATGGAAAAAACTCATAATTAATTAATGATCACCTCACTTGATAACAAAATAAGTGAATTAGGATTATTCTCGATCCGTAATGATCGTGACGCGAAGCTCTATCATCCACACATTTGTCATCCACATCATTAGTACACGATCGAATTTTTTACAACGGTGACTGAAATCAAAGTTATTAGTATAAGATTAGGGATTAAAACTATAAAAATTAGATTTTAGTGAGCAAAACTAAATTTGAGGGACTAAAAATTAGTTCAGCTTTATTTTAGTTATATGAATAATATTTCTTGTTATATTAAACATGAAACACAAACCTTTTAGATTGTTAGCTCACTGAAATATAATTGTTGGAAATAGGCTGCACTTCCTCAAGGAATTGTTCCATTTGTGTTTGCCAAGGAGTACAATGTCCATCCGGCCATTCTTAGCACAGGGTAAGCAATTATACTTGTTTTATTCTGTTTAATTTCTCATTCTTTCTCTTAAGAAATTAGGAAGTTGACCTTTTTTTTCTAAAATGTAAAATTTTCATTGCAGGGTTATATTTGGGATGTTGATAGCTCTACCAATTACACTAGTGTACTACATATTACTTGGTTTGTAAGATATCTATATTGCAGTAGCCAACATACGGAGACAGATTGAATGCGCTTTTGAACTTTTATACTTTGGGAGTAAGCACTAAGCATGCATTCTTGATGACCACAATTGATTGAGCTGCTATTAGCAACCATGAGAATTTCCAAAAGTTTTGGGAAATTCAGAATATTTGACTGATTGGTCCAAATTCTCAAAGTTCCAAACTGACGCAAGTTTCAAGAACTTGAGAGAAAGGAAAATACAGCTTGTGGGAGACAAAGCAGAGGAAAACAGGGGAAAGCTAGCTGCATGGGTAGAGAGATTCAATGAAATCTTGGATTGGTCCCTCGTTATCTGCATTGTAAAGTATTATTAGAAGGTCAAGTTTGTGTTTTTTAGTAACAAAGACGGTTTAGAAATGGGTAGGGAGATGATGAAATTGGAATATATGAGGAACTTTTTGTTTATTTTATTCTTCAATTTTATATTATTATTGTTTGTGATTTCGTCTTTGTTGGTCCGCGGTTCCCGCAATTATTTGTGTTTGTCGTCTTTCTTTAGTGCGTAGTGCAGTCACCATTTTTATTGAATTATGATTTCTTCACACCTCATTTTGAGGTGTAAGAGGTGGACGAGGAGAAAGATAGGAAGAAAAGAAAAAGTATGAGAGAGAAAGTATGAAATGTGATAGATGATAAGAGGAGAGAGAGATAGAAATAAAAATAAGTGGAAATAAAGTGTTTAAAAGATGAGATGTGTATATATCATTACTCATTTTTATTTGATGAAGTAATTTAAAAAGAGCAAAAAAATCACACCATAGTTTGCTAGGTTGGACTCTTCTGCTTTGTTTGATATAAAAAATAGAGATAGAGAAGAGAGAAGGGAAAAGAGAAGATAATTAGATAAAAAAGTGATAAATACATATAGTAGATTTATAGGTTGTTTGGTATAATAATGAAAAATAAGTAAAGAGAGAACGAAGCGGAAGAGAGAAAAAAAATTATTTTTTGGTAAAAAACATTTATAACAAAAGGAAAAAAGTTATAATTAAGCAAATTAAATAGAAGGGCAGAACCGAAAGTTTCAAAAAATTGGAAAAATAGCTGTGGTTTCTTCTCAAATTGAGAAGATACTAAAAGTATATGTCGTTCCCGTGAGTTAGCTCAAGTGGTAAGAGTTAGGGGACATAAGGGTTGGGGAGAGGAAGGTCAAGAGTTCGAACCCTAGAAGGAAAATTTGAAGGGATTTTCTAACTTACTAACAACTAAACCACTAACAGCTGCCTATAAAAAAAACTAAAAGTAGATGCCCCCACAAAAGTGATCTCTCTCTTCATGGTGTTGTTGCAACCAAACGGGGTTAGTTTAAGCTCATCTCCTCTATTTTTCTCTTTGGTCTCTCTCCACACAAACTTCCCTCAAACAAACGAAGTGCTTAAGTATTTAGAGAAAGGTTTGATTTTCGAACAATGTATATGAAAAATGATTTATTGAAATGATCTATCTATTTAATGTGAAATTTTAGCTTTGAGAAGATTAGCCTTATGGCTACATTAGTCTCGCGACTACCTCTTATGTGAATACGTTGATGGTTATAAAAATGGTCTCTCGCCGGAGTAAAGTTTGGTTTTAGTCTCTAACTTTTGGGAAACTACCAAATTTATATTCATGCGGTGGGTGGTGGTCCGACAACCTTACCAGTTATATGTGGCTAAACCACGTGGTTAACGATGCAGACGTCTAAACTAACTCAATTTAACTCATTGATTAACATAACTCAAAAATAAATAAACCCCCAAACTTGAATAAACTCCTCAAACACTCACTGTCAAAAAATATTTGTAGCATACAATCAAGTAAAGAACAACTAGCGACTGAAGAGAAAGAACACGAGGAGAAACAAAGAACACCGATTGAATAGGATGAGGAAGCTCAATTGAGAAAGATCGATTGAGGAATTGGCAATTGCGTTGCACCATGGCCGAAAATGTAAAGAAGAAGTAAATGAGGATGTTTTTTTCATGATATATTGTCACGAACTAGGAAGAACATAGATGAAAAGGGAGAATAGAAGGACCGAAGAAGATAAAAGAAGCAATGAACAAGAGGAGAAAGGAGAGGGTGAAGAGCTTCAAACTTCAAAGATGAAAACAAAGAGAAAAAGACAATTCAAGGTTCGATAGAATTGGGATTTCACATATCTAGGGTTTTTATACACACACACACACACACACACACATATATATATATATATATATGTGTGTGTGTATTCATGTTCCTGTTCAATCGATCTTTCTCAATAGATCTTCATCTTGCTCTTCAATCGATGTTCTTTAATTTGTTCATCCTCTTCGGTCGCTGATTGTTCTTTTCTCCGCAATGTTCTTGAGATGTACTTGAGGTATTTTTTTGACAATGAATTTTTGGGATTTTACGTCAGTTTTGGGGGTTGAATTTTTTTGGGTTATGTTAATTAGTGGAATTATGTTAATTTGTGGGCGAGTTATGATTAAATTGAGGTTTGTTTAGGTGTTAGTGAGATAAATTGATGTGGAAAAATGAATTTAAAGATACAAGAAAAAAATCCGCTTGAGCCTCATTAAACATCTGGTATAGCCATGTAGGACTGATGAAGACATTTGCTATAAAGTTGCAAGACCACCACCTCTGCAGAGATTTAAACTGGATAATTTTTCAGAAATTAACAATCCAAACTTACTCTGATGATGGACCATATCTCTAAACTTGACCTTTTACACTGAACTAGAAGCTTAATTAACCCTAATAAAATACAAACAAAAAATCATCATTATATATATAAAAAAAGAACAAACAAAAAGTCATCTTGGTTAATTAATTTTTTTGACGTGAGTGAAATTGCAAAAAAAAAGTAGTAAATTACACTATAATAAAAACACCCATTGACATCGATATTTGTCCGCCACAAATTTGTGAAACTGCCAACAAATGCATTTTTTTTAAGGTTGTAACTATGTGGCGGTCTTAAACCGCCATAAAAATCGGTGTCTGAAGACCTTTTGATGGTTAGGAATCACCAATGGTAAAATTGGGACCATGAGTCATGAGTGTATACAACTGAGACTTGAAGTGTCCAAAGTCCAAACACATTCACTAGTGGGGATTATGCACTTTTTGTCAGAAGAAGTTGTGTGATGGAATGCATCAATGAAAAAACGTTATCGTTCTACTTTTACTTATAAAATAAAGAGAAAAGGGCAATGTCAACAGCATAAGGACTTTTCTGCTTTTGGGTCATCGATGATGTGCCCAGGAGCCTAACTAGCCAGGAAATCGTAGTCAATTAGCCGGTCAGCACTTTTATGGAGGAAAAAATATTATGTTCACATGCCAATTACACTCTCATCTCAACATATATGAAGAAAAGATAAAGGTAATGTGATAGAAATTAAACGTAGAGCGAAATAAAAAGAAAATGTGTAAAAAAATGAAAAAGAAGAAAAAATGTGAGGGTAAAAAAAGTGAAGTGATTATGGCGCTTAATGTGATATCTTAAGCCAAATAATTAAGATTGAGTACATAAAATGAGTTTGTGCAATAATAAAGACTTATGTACTGATTAAAATATTTGATTTAGTTCTATTGTAGTAATGCGGTGTTCCATTCTTAGGGACATGATATTTACGAGTTGTGTTTTCTGACATTTATTCATCCATCAACCATGATCATTTTACATGTATCTCTATCACAATCACCTGTTTCCACCACTCGTCGTTCATTTTTTAATAAAAAATAAATTTTATGAGATAAAATTATTTGACAAGGAAAGTAAAATCTTAAAATATAATATTTAACTTAAATAATATGATAATAATTTATTAAATTACTTAATGATATATTATAGGCTTAAATACTCTGTAGGTCCCTGAAATTGTACCCCGTATCAAAATAAGTCCCTGAAATTTTTTTTTCCGATTCCGGGTCCCTAGAAAAATTTGTTTGATCAAAATAAGTCCCTACGCCGGAGAAGACAGTGGTTGCCTCCTCATTGTTTCCACAAACCATGAAATAACATGTTTAAAACACTCCTAGACCTTCATATATCTGATATGGGCGAAGGAATCGCAAGAAACAAAGCTAAAACGAAGAAACCGAGAAGCTCCATAAATTCCGGCGAGAAGAAATCAACTTGCGACTGGCCTTTTCTCTTCAACTGTGACGACCCAGCCCACGAGACCACCACCACTGAGTTCCTGAGGACGAGACGAAGCCGGCCCAACACCCTGGTCGTAGCGCCGCCATGACCGCCGTCGTCAACCACCGTCTTCTCCGGCGTAGGGACTTATTCTGATTAAAAAAACAATTCCAGGGATCCGGAATCGGAAAAAAAATTTTCAAGGACTTATTTTGATACAGGGTACAATTTCAGGGACCCCTAGAGTATTTAAGCCATATTAAAAAAAATTCAAAGTAGCTCAGAATTTGCTAAACTCTTATCGAAGTGTTAAGCTAGCTATGGTGAGAGACTGTGAGAGAGTGGAGGTGGTTCGGTCAGAAGTCAGAACACTCAACCATGAAAATGATGGCACTTCAACCTCGCTTGTGTCATCCCCACACATCTAAATTACTCAATCATCTCTAATGGGTCGTTCAATAATGTTCATGTATGTGGTGACTGTTTTGAGCGGAAAACAAGAAAAAGGAAAAATCAATACAATCTTCATATTTATATGGATAGTAGAAAGCAGATAAGGTGCCCACTAGGTCTAAAAGCAGAACATATAGCCTACCTTTTAAGTTGAGATGTTGCTTATGAGTAATAATATATACACACCTCTTTATTTATACACTTCATTTCCACTTATTTTTATTTCTATCTCTTTCCTTTTATCATTTATCACATCTTATACTTTCTCTCTCTTACTTTTTCTTTTCTTCATATTTCTCTCCTCCTCCACCTCAATTTAGAGGTGTGGACAAATAATTATTGGTTGCTTATAATACGTATTGGAAAATAGTAATAGATAGAGAGATCTAAACGAGATTTGACTGAAAATATCATAAATAAATGATGTGATGTATTAAAAAAAAAATTGTTGCTCTTTGGATTTCAAGTAATAAGCATCTCCATTTGCTTAAAAATTTTAGTTCAAGGTAGTCAAATCGAGATACGTATCGTGTATCGCTAGACCCTAATTCCGTGTCGCGTATCGTATCGTAACGTGTATCGTAAGATACGGACACAAAAAAAATTAAGTCATAAATTAAATAATATACTAATATATCATCTAAATATAGTTCAAAATAATCAAAGATCCAAGTCATAAGTAGAAAAATAGTCTCACAAAGTTCAAGTTCAACCTAATTCCAAGCCATAAGCCAAACTAAAGTACTAAACATCAAAGAGATGAAATTAAATGTCCACTCCCTAATTCCAAGCCATTAAAGGGCTGCTGAAGTTGAACGTGAAACATGAAAGGGCTGCTGAAGTGAAGTTGAACGTGAAATGGTGAAAGAATCAAAGAAAACATCACTTTTTAGAGCAATTTACTAATTTTTAATGAAATTAAATGCCCACTCCCTAATTTTTCTAGGGGAGTAAGATGAAACGGCATTTGAAAAACTGTTTTTGTATCGTATCGGGATACGTATCGTGTGATACTCATGTGATATGCGCGATACAGGTCACGATACGAACACAAAAAGATACATACATGGGATACGTATCGTTTGGTTGATTTTCGTATCGTATCGGGATACGTATCGTGCGATACGCACGATACTGACTACCATGTTTTAGTTACACTTTTCTCCGGTTTCGTCTTCCGTGTGTCACTTTAAAAGTGATTCACCGTGGTTCAGTTAAATAACGGCCATTGGATATATTCTTAAAAAAATGAATGATACAGATTCAATTCAGTTTAAAGTTGCATTTACAACAATACCCCTTTCTCTTTCTCCCCTAGAATCTTCTTCCACCTTCTCCTGCAATTTCGTTGCTGAACAACTGCCGGTGGAGGTTGTGCTTGAGTCCCACCTCTCCTCTCTTTTCCTTTCCACCGGAAACAACGGCTTGCGTACATCCACCTCTAAAAAGTGATCTATCTCTAGTTCAGATTCATAATATTAAACTCCTAATTGTCTAAATTGAACCCTAATCAAAATTGTAGAAACTCTACACCTGGTAAATCTTATGAGCTCATAAAGCTAAATCTTATTATCTATTTGATGGATATGCTCACCTATCTTATTCTCTCTCTGATTGCTTTATTGTTTCATTAGCATTTTCTTCCTCTAATGAATTATCTCAATTGTGTGTATGATGCAACTCTGAAAGCAGGACATGTGAAAAGTATATGGATTTGGACAGTGTGTGTTGTTATTGTTGACTTAATAATTTGGGTGGTTGTGCTAGTTACTTGCATTGCTGGAGATTTATACCTAGTTTTAGTTTATTTGAATTAGAAAGCTCATTTTTTTAACAGGTAGAAAGAATTGCTTGGTTGCAATGGTAAGTCTGTAATGAAGCAAGCATGCTATAGAGCGAGATCTGAAATATGTTATTCTTCTTCTTCTGAATTCTTTTTGCCTCTGACAAAAAGGGAAAAAAAAGATGAGAACTTATAAGATTACGCTTGCACTATCTCCCCTTTAAAGAAGGGAACTTGGATGATCAGATCTTGGTAAAGGGACAAAGGCTTTGAATGATTAAGAATATGAAGAGAGAGGGAAAGAGAAATGACCACTGGGAGAAATGAGTGGAGGAGAAGTGACCAAATGATATAAGGAGAAAGATGGAAAAAAAATAAATTGTGAATTGAAGGACATTTTTGTCTTATCATTAAAAAATGCAACTGAATCACCATGTGTCACTAACCACACTGCTCCACCAAAGACATCGTCCTTTTCTCCGTCACACTAGATGAACATATTTTACAAATAGTGATCGTTAAGTACTATCCTCAGAATCTATACTAATTGGATAATTATATCTTCACACCTCACTTTTGAGGTGTGGAGAAGTGGAAGAAGAAAGAGATAGGAAGAAAGGAGAGAGAAAGTAAAGATGTGATATATGATTTGGAGGAATTTAGCATACACAAATAGAAGCTTGTGTAAGGTTACACAAGTGCTTTTTGACCTATGATAGCAGGTTTAGCAGGTTTTTTAAAAAAAAAACCAAAAAAACATAAATATTAGTACATTAGTTAATAAAGAATTAGGTTAATTATTCAATAGTTAAAAAAAGGTTAATTATTCAACATGTTCTTCCTTGCTATCAACATTGCTCTACCAGATCATCCCTATCCAGAAACACAACCCAGAAACATTTAAGTTCTTCTTCCTCCTCCATCACCCCACCACCCCAACCATCACCAATCATCAACATTTTCATCAAAAAATTCATTCTTTCATCATACCCATTTCTCAATTTCTCCCATTTTCATCATAATCATATCTTAAAATACATGCTTTTAAACAAATTGAGAACATAACAAACAACTGATGTATAAGTATAATATACCCATTTCTCAATTTCAATTGCAGAAGAGGATTGAAAAAGAAGAGAATTGCATAAAAGAGAAGATTCTATTCAATTTCAATTCCATTCCTCAAACGTGTACTTCCTCAAGCTTCAATTTACCCTTGATCTCAGCCGTCCACTTGATGTTCTTCGTCGCCAGTGCCACACTCTTCAACTTGCTCCCCAGAAACCCACTCACCTCCAACTACATCGCAACCCACCCCCACCCCCTCCCCAGAAACCCAACTGCAACCCACCCACCCTCACCCACAACCCCACCCGGAAACTCAACTGCAACCCACCCCACCCTCACCCCCAACCCAAATCAGAGATAAAGGTGGGATCTTTGAACCCCAGAACCCCAAAGCAAACCCAAGAATAAAAGTCCTTACCTTTCTTCAAGATCCATCATTTGGGGTTTAGATCTTTCCCTCTCAACTGGAAAAACCCCAACCCTGAAGATTAGATCACCTCCAACCCATTACCCAGATCTGGGCAAGAAGCATATAAACTAGTTACTCAGCGTCGACGACGGCGAAGAGGAAGATATCGTAGGATCGGTGGCGAACTCGCCGGATCTGTCTTCTTCCCCAGTTCATGAAGTAGGTGTGGCAGCCAAATTGATGAGGAGGAGGCTTCAATTTTGGTGAGGAACGAGAAAACCACACCGGTCTTTGTTCATAAAAGTCCATCTTTATTTTTTAGGATTTTTATCCCTAATAAATGTTGATTTTCACCCTCTTTGTTCTTAAAAAAAATCATACCGGTCTTGGAGATTGTAATTTTGATTCTGGAGAAATAATTGACTTAGTATTTTTTAATGTAAATGTTAATTACTGTTTTAATGATTATTAATAAATATGTTTTTTGATTTTTTTTAAAAACTTATTATAGTAGGTCAAAAGCATGGTGTGTAACTATGCACAAGTTTTTACTTGTGCATAGTAAATTTTTCCATATGATTTGATTGATAAAAAAGAGAGAAATAAATAGAATGGAGGTGGAAAAAAAGTGAAGTGGTGTGTATATATCATAACTCATACTAATTCAGTGATTAACTCTTTATCTCATAGTAAATGCTAAAACTTCTCTTAATGCGCGTTAATCTACTCTCTATTTTCTAATTATCCTAGGTTCATTTAATAGATTGTTCATCGTTTGGACACGGGTGTGGCAAGTAGTGCCACTCCGTGGCATACCTCATCAGCATGTGTGTTCGCCAGTTTTTTTTTTTTGATAAGCAAGTGAAATATATTGAAGAGAAGTACAAGGGGTACTTCAACCCAATACAAAAAGAAAGAAGGGAAAGAATAGTACAATGTAGCAAGTTACATCAACAAAGTAAAATAATGATCCCCACTAATAGAAGAACCCACCACCCACCCCCTTCTAGGAGAAAGGTTATAGAGATCAGGTCTCATTAAAACCTTACCAGGAAAAACCCCATTGGGAAAACCTAGTGAAGGAAAAAGAGTACTAGAAATCTATAACCAAGAGGAAATCTCAAAGGAGTTCAAAACACAAGAAGCACAAAATCTAAAATTAGTGCAATTCCACTGCACGCACCAATCCCATTAGCTTTGCAATAGACAAGGCCCAACAACATGCCATGATCCCTTTTAAGTATGCACAGCACAGCCAACAATCCAAGAAATTCCTTCACAAATAGATGAGTAGCAATCCAACATCCTTCCTCGTAGCAACAATGAGAATTATGCAGGTCCCACCAACATGGAAAAATCATAAACAACAAGACCAGTAATGCTTTTCACACAAATTGCACATGACCCAACCGGAAGCAACTCACAGCAACATTCTAATGACAGTAAAAAATCATGAAATTATAGGATTGCACAACATGCAATTGGCTCACCCAACCAATCAGAAATTGTATGATGGAACCTTCTATGCTTAGCTTTTAACCAAAGCCAAGCTTTGTTTCTAGCTTGATCAAAAGCCTGTTCTGGCGTCGAATGCTCCTAACGAAAAATAAACCCATTCCTAGATATCCAAATCTGCCAAATAACTGCCACCCAAATTACTGCGAGGCCTTTCTTCATTGAGCCTGAACCAACACCGATAAACTGCTGGAAATGATCTCTAGCAAGTGCAGGGGGAACAAAGAGCCAGCCCAACCACCTTAAGGTGAGTGCCCAAACACGCCAAGCAAATGGACAAAATATGAAAAGATGATTTGTATTTTTCTCCTGTATCAAACACAAAGAGCACAGTGAGCTAGCCAATGGAATATTGCGAGCAATAAGATTTACCTTAGACTGAATACGATCAATGAAAACCCGCCAGCACATCGCTAATGCATTTGAAGGGGCCAAGGTCGACCACAGAGTCGTGAAATTTGTATCCATGTCTGATAAATCAAAGTCCATAAGTTTTTCATAAGCAGAGCTTACAAATTAGATCCCATTGCCTTCATAGTTCCAGCGCCATGAGTCTGATTTCCCTCTCACCAATGGAACAGTGGTGATCATCCTCAGTAACTCATTTCTCTGAGATAAAAGATTACCCAAGATTTCTTCAGACCACTTTAAATCCCAGTGCCAATTATTTTCAGTCCACATGCCCATCTCAGCAACCCTGCACATTTGTTGTTCAGAAATAATAAATAAATTAGGAAAGAGTTCACTAAATAAGCCCCCACCAAGCCAATCTTCCTGCCAGAATCGGATATCATCACCTTCACCAATTCTCCTACAAATGCCTTTCTCAAACCAATGGCCAGCAGCTTCCCCCACACATGAATTATTCAAATCTTTCCACTAGACAGATGCCTTAGAGAGCTCGCCATTGCCATATTTGGATTGTAAAATCTGACACCACAGCTGGTTCCTGTTATGAAGAAAACGCCATCTCCACTTTTCTAAAAGCGCAACATTAAAGAGCTCCAAATCTCTCACACCCAATCCGCCCACCACTTTTGGGAAGCAAACTTGGGTCCAACTAACCCAAGAGATCTTCCTCTCCTCCTCATCACCTCCCCACAAGAATCTCATCATAAGCTGTTTACATTTATGTAAAATCCCCTTAGGCATTTTAAAGAAAGAAATGTAATATAAAGGTAAAGCAGTAAGCACACTTTTAATCAAACACAATCTCCCACCAAACGACAACTGTTTCCCTTTCCAACTAGCAAGCCGCCTCCTCAATTTATCCAGCACTGGTTCCCAAGTAGATAGTCTTCAAGGATTAGCACCAACTGGCAAACCCAAATAGACAAAAGGAATGTCCATCCTCCTGCAATTAAGCAAAGCAGCAAAACGCTCCGTAACAGAAACATCAATTGCAACTCCAGCTAGCTTACTCTTATGAAAATTTACCTTCATGCCAGACACCAGCTCAAAGCATCTCAAGATACATTTCAACGACTTTGCTGTCTGTAAACAAGCTCTCCCAAAAAAAAGGGCATCATCAGCAAATTGTAACAGTGCCACATCCACCTTAACCTCCCTACCAATACTGATAGGTTGAAAATTATCAGAGGAAATTGCTTCTCTCAATATACCAGTAAGACCTTCAGCCACGATTAAGAATAAAAAAGGCGCCAAAGGATCTCCCTGCCTGATGCCCTTTTCCATCCTAAATTCATTTGTTGGACTGCCATTCACCAAAACAGAAACATATGAGGATTCAAGACAACCCACAACCCACCTTATCCATACTTCACTGAAGTTCATCTGACGCATCATATATACCAAAAAACTCTATCTAACTGAATCACACGCCTTCTCAAAATCCACTTTTAAAATCAAGGAGAGGATTTTACAGCATTTAGCCTCGTGGAGCACTTCATTTGCAATGACCACACTGTCAAACATGTTTCTTCCCCCAAGAAAAGCAGACTGATTCTCTGCAATCACCTTATGGAGCACAAGCTTTAATCTGGCGGCCAGCAATTTTGTAATGATTTTGTACAGACAACCCACCAAAGAAATAGGTCTGAACTCATTTAAATTCTGTGGGGAATCAACCTTGGGGATAAGAGTAATAAAAGAAGAATTTGTACCTCGAGGCCATCTCCCATTGACAGAAAAATCATCAACCAATCTCTTCACATCAAACTGTAAAAGGTCCCAAAATTCTTTAATAAATTTGAAATTGTATCCATCTGGCCCAGGACTTTTATTGCCATCACAATCCCATACAGCAGCTTTGATTTCCGCCAAGTCAAATTCAGATGTCAGTAAAACATTGTCAACCTGTGATAATTGAGCAAACGGTATACCATCAAGAGTCGGAACAGAGCCACTAGATTCCTTAAATTTCTGCTAAAAGAAATCTTTAATGCCCTCCTTCACAGCAGTAGGATCTTCTTGCCACACATCATCAAGAACAAGGCCATTGATAGCATTAGATCGTCTTCTCCAGTTCACCATTCTGTGGAAGAAACCAGAATTTGCATCACCGTCTTTAAGCCATTGCACCCTAGATTTCTGCCTCAAGAGAGATTCCTGAAGATTTGTCACCCTCCAAAACTCACCCATCAAATCCTTTCTTTCATTAATCTCCTCAACAGAGAGAGCCTGATTTGCTGCAGTAATATCAAGTTCATTCATTCTCCTAACAACTTATTTTTTATGAGAATTTAAGTCCCCAAAAACCTCCGAATTCCACCCTTTTAGGAGACATTTAAATTTTTTCAGCTTCTCCTTTAACATAATAATGCCATCCCCCTCCGAGGCTAACCCACCCCACCTCTCCTCTACAAACTTACGGAATCTGATATCTGAATGCCAACAGTTAAGTACACGGAATGGTTTAGGGCCCCATTCCTGGTTCAGGTGCTTCAATACAACTGGACAGTGATCAGAGATGTCACGATCCAAAATATGTTGGACACTATATGGCCACAGAGCAAGCCATTCAAGCGAGATCAAACATCTATCAAGACGGCTCATCGCCGAGCCATTAGGCCTAAACCAAGTAAACCTTCTTCTAGTCATTGGCACATCAACAAGCCCCATAGAGTGGATAAAGTCATTAAAAAATTCAGTATCTCTTCGCGAATCAGATGTATCATTTGTAATCCCTTTCCTTTCGTTCGGATCTCTAACAAAATTGAAATCTCCAAGAACACACCAACAATCAGCCGCAGATCGCCTTCTGCAGTTCACAAGTTCTCCCCATAACTGACGCTTCTCCTCTGAACTACACGGAGCATAGACATTTATAAATGCATAAGTTTCCCCACTTCCACCCCACTTTCCTTTTAAAAAAATCCATCTAGGATTGCAGTTGCTTTCCTCCACCACAAAGTTCCCTTTCCTCCAAATACACAGTATGCCGCCACCTCTATTTATAGCAGGAGAATACAAATATTCGCACTCCTCATTCCCCTAAAGCCTTTGACAAAAAGTTGCATCAATCAGTCCAATTTTAGTCTCCTGGAAACAGGCAAAATCAATCTTCTCATTGGAAAGAAGATTTCTAATGATTCTTCCCTTTGCACTGCTCCCGATCCCTCTGATATTGTAACTTAGAACTCTTATTAGGACAACTGGTTCATTACCCCTCCAATCTGACCATTTCCTCTTCTAACCCCTTGTTCATCTCTGACCTCCATCTCTACCAACTGTCTAACAATTTCTTCATCACCTCCTTCATATCTCAAACCGAATGATTTACCCAAATTCCATAACTCCCTAGCCTCCTGCTCTCTGTGTCTCATCCAAAAAACCCCATTGCAATTTCGGATACATGTATCTGACATGGATAAGCACATTGAAGAAGATTTCTGTCGACTTGGTGACTTCCCTGATGCGCTACAATGGTTGATTCCTGAATGAGAAGAATGGTTCAAAGGACCCAAGGCAGCCCTAGGAGAAGAGAGCGCCTGATTGCCCTGGGTCAACCCATCTGAATCCACAAGATTTGTTGATGGGTCAAGTGTGCAGTCCTCTGTCGAACGCACAGAGCTACTAGACGAGTCTCCTCCAATAGTATTTGAATTCAGGTCCCCCCTTACACAGGTGCAACACTGCCTCTGGCATCTTCTTCTTCCTCTGTCTCTTCTACAATTTCCGTCCCACTGCCACCATGGTCGTTAGAAAATCCCACAACGCTCTCCCCATCTGGTATGCACGCAGGTGATGGAATTTGGGTATTCTCATCACTTTCTGATTCCACTGGACCTGGTTGGGAAGGCCCAGGAAGAGAACCAAAGCTAAAACCCTGCAATGGGCCAGGGCCCAAAATTGAAAGGGGCCCCTCATTAACCGCACCCTTAGAAACCTCCATGACCGGTGGTAACCAGTTTTGAATCCCCTGATATTCCTCTGTAATATTCAAATTCCGATAATGATTGAAATCATTAACCTCCTGCCTCCCTAAATTCTCTCCATCATTATCTTTGCATTCTCCCATGATTCCAACGTTCCCCTTGGAAACCTGCTGCCCCAATAATGGTTCATTAATATCCAAATTCCCAGTACCCAAAGAAGTTTGAGCGTTGCCCGGAAAGCCACCGTCATCACCGCCGTAATCATCAGCAGCATTAGGGCTTGGCGGCGGGGTATCTACATCAAACCTCGACCACCCAGAGTCGTCACTCTCCTCCGATTCACTCCTGGCACTGTCGTTGAAATTTCTGCAAGCGCCATAACAATCAAGTTCCTCCATTAATCGGATGTTGAATGAGTTCTCCTTAACTGCCATCTTGTAATGAATAAAAACAGGCTGCATGGATGCAGTGCGAATGCAGAGTCTTGCAGCATCAAGCTTTTCGAACTAGGTTGTTTCCCCTGCAATTGCTATTAATTCCCCAATCTCCCTTGTTACAGATTGAAAAAATTTCTCATTCCATAGATTAAGGGGGATACCCTCACACCTTAACCAAATTAATCTTTTCTCTGGCGTAAGGTCGGATCTCCATGGGTAAATTGCAGAGAAATGTTCATCAAACCATTCCCCTGATTGTCCCCAAATTTCATTCACATCTGCTCCTTCCTCCCCTGTTAATAATACCATGTTATCGCCAAGATAACGTGCCCTAACATAGTGCAATCCTCCTGCAAGAACAAACATATCCTGAATGTTGTTTAACAGAGTAACATCCTTAATAATCCCCACCAAACTATTTTGTAGCCATGGTTCCACTTTTTCCTCTATCTCAATTGAACAGCCCTTCCCCAACTCCAGTTCTTTCTCATCAAGAGAAAAACTTGCTGGTTTCTTGATGCTCTTGCCCTTGTTGCCATCCATCAAGGCATTCTTGTAGGAGGAAGATCCACCGCCCCCTCCCTGGATACCATGCTCAATACAAGGCCGTCCCTGTTTCAGGTTGTGCACCGCTGCAACTGCGTGATTCAGCGATTCTGTCCGCCTCCCATCTTGAAATCTCTGCCCCTTAGCTTTCATACCAGTTACCTCATTCTCTTTCTGAAATCTGGGTAAGTTCACATGCAATTTCAAATTGCCAATCAAAATATTATCCAGCCACCTTTCCATATACCTGCAGTCCACCACATCCCAGAATCTGGCGAAGCCAAAACGTAGACCCGCTCGGTTCACCCTGTTAGGAATCACAACCTCCTTAACTTTTCCATACTTTCCAAAAACTCCCCACATAGATTGGGCATCAAAGTTGTCGGGAAAGTGTGAGAAATAGAATGAAGTGACATTCCTCTTTCTTCTTCCTGTAACTGTAATCCAGCCTTGATCTCCATCACTTGCGCCAGCAGCCTTTCCACCATTCTCTCTTCGTCGAATGCTACCCCCTCGACTTCCCGCTCTCTCCCACCCTCTCTCTAGTTTCTCTCTCATGCCTCTCTTATGTGTGTTCGCCAGTGATTGAAGAGTTCTCTTGGTCTTTCCATGCGGCTTTCGCCTTCATTCACTATCCAATTTTTCTTCTTAAATTTTTCTACATTCATCACATGACCTATGATTATATCACTAATATTTTCCCTCTCTCCCTCTTCTAATTTTAACTCTCTAAGTTGAAAAGGTGTGAACCAAATATATAAAATTAATTTCTTTACAATTGAATAAGGACCAAAGACACATAAGACAGGTGTGCTCCATTAAGGAGTTTTGGGTTCTTGTAGTTTGTGTAGTTCATAGGAAGGAACATATGGTTCAGAATTAGACTAACGGCCACTTCACGCAAAGACCAACATGCTCGGGCGAGAAAGTGATTGGTTTAATTTCGGTAGACCTGCTAATTAGTGTGTGTTTATGAGCTTACACTGTCACATGGCCCTGTAACCTGATGATTCAACAAAACAACAACTGCTATGCATTCTGCGTCGCCACTTCACTCTCATCCTCTCTCTCTCTCTCTCTCTCTTGCACGTGTGGTACAGGCCTACCACAGTTTTCTATCCAGTTAAAATATCTCTCAGCCATGCATGTGTGTTTTTGATTATATTTTGGCCATTAACACATTTGTCAAAGCGCAACAGGTAGGATCTATAACGTCTTTGCGTCTATCTTTCACAGCATTAATTTAGAAAGTGACTTTGATTTTGTAATTCTTTGGTTTTGACGCTATGACCCGGTTCTGGCTTCGGTGGGACAGTAGAAAACTGTTCCATGGTGGTGCAGTTGTATAGTAGCCATTGGATATATTAATTTTAAAATTGAACAGCTGAGATTGATTGGGATTAAAATGTTAATTTACAAAAATATCCACCAGATCATCAATCTGAGGGCTCCATCTCCTCTTCTTCCACTTCATCATCCTCTTCCTCAATAATCTCATGAATGGCCTCCACCGGTGTCACCGTCGTCATCGGGCTCAGCTGCCGGCGGAGGAGGAGTACGCGCTATTCCGCCGCCGACACAGGAAGAGCATTCATCTCGACCCAGAACTCAATGTCGAAGTCACCACCGCAACCCATGATCCGACAACCCGAACAGGACCTAGTAAAAATTTGTGTAAAGGATTAAAACTTTGCTGATCTGTTTGTATGTCATGTGAATGCTTGAGTGTTTTGAACATGAACAATGAATTTGTGTGATGCTTGTTTTTTAATCCTTATACTTTTCGGTTCCTCTGCTTCTTATTTGGGATTTCTTTCTTAAATATATTCTTATTTTATGAAAAAAATTCTCAATTTTGAATGGGTTGTGTGAGCAAAAGAGGTTTTTAGTCTGTGTTGGGTGAAGAAAACCCCAACAGAGTAGTAGAGAAGAGGTGGTGAAGATGAGGATATTATTGTCTAAGAAAGAAATAAATTAAGGGTATACCTGTCATTACAAGCAAAATTTTCAAGTGTACCACAATGTGTCACTAAACTCACTGTCCCACCAAAGCCATCGTCCTATGACCCTCGCATTGTTTGAAAAGCTAGAAAATGAAGAGGCCAGGATTAAATTAAAGATTAGAGTATACAAATTTCAATTTTTTTTAAATGAGCATTCATTCTCAAAATCTTCTTCCCTTTTCATCTCAGATTAGGTGAGTAAATGTGGGACGGTGAATATGTTTTCTAATAATAAATATTAAAATGTTAATAAAATACAATAACGAGTCTTTTTAACTTATAGACTTCTTTATGAAACTCTTTAGGAGTTAGACATCTTTATAAAGAATGGAACACTTTGGCTGTATGGCAGATTATTTAGCTAACATAGGTTGCAAACTTGCAATAGAGGCAACCCCTGATGCATGGTTCCACCGTGCAGATTTGAATTGTAACTAAGGGACCTACTTGAGAAAGATGAGCTCTTAATTCATGTTTTAAACTTTAAAATTATATTTTACTAATACAAATTAGTTATTATATTTAAATATTAAATGTAAATATAATTTATCAAAGACCCATTTTGTTTTCTTTTACATTTCCCTTCATTTCCTCTCCAACCAAATTAATAACCTCCCCTTCACTTATCAGGGCATTCCTATAGGTGCAAACCCAAGACGGGCTGCTACTTGGTAACCAGTACTTATGAAATTCCGCAGGAGATTGGCTAGCTGGAAACATAAATCTCTTTCATTCGGTGGCAGAGTTTGGTTAATCAAGAGTGTTTTGTCATCTCTACCTTTATTTTATTTATCATTCTTTAGGATACCTAGGGGTGTGGCAAATGAATGTAAGAAATTGCAAAGGGATTTTTTGTGGGGAGGTGGAGAGGGGGGTAGGAAGGTGGCGTGGGTCTGTTGGAAGAAAGTATGTAAATCTAAGGAGCAGGGTGGGTTAGGAATAAGGGACGTAGAGCTTTTCAACAAAGCGTTGCTGGCCAAATGGAGGTGGAGGACTCTCACTGAGGGAGGTAGTCTTTGGTGCAGGGTTCTGCGATCTAAGTATGGTGAGGTGAGGGGGGGTGAGGATAGAGTTTGGGGGGGGGGGAATGCTTCAAGCTGGTGGAAGGATATATGGGGCAGCGACGAAGTGCTTGGGGCGTGGTTTAAAAACTACATCTGTCGTAGGGTAGGGAATGGGGGAAGTATACTTTTCTGGGAAGATGAGTGGCTAGGAGATGGTCTAAGTTTGCAGCAGCAGTTTCCCAGGCTATTAATTTATCCCTACAGCAGCGTAGCTTCGTTGCTGAAGCTGGAACGTGGAGGGGCGACTGTTGGGATTGGAACTTGACTTGGAGAAGGGAACTATACTCTTGGGAGGAGGAGATGTTAAATAACCTTATGTTGAAGATAAACTTCTTCAAACCAAAGATTGAGGTGCCAGATGTCTGGAAATGGATTATCACTGAGGATGGTAAGTTCTCAGTAAACTCAGCATTCCATATTCTTAACGATAGAGATGCTACAGAGGAAAATAGGGTCTTTAAATCCCTTTGGAAAATCCCTGCCCCATCGAATGTGATAGCGTTTGGTTGGAGAGCACTCCTTGGCAGATTACAAACAAGAGATAACCTAGTAAAGAGGAATATCATTATTGCAGGTCAGGACAGCCAATGTGTCTTTTGTAATGAAGCAGAAGAAGACTCAAATCACTTGCTGGTTTCCTGTAAATTCGCATGGGAAGTCTGGTCATCTTGCTACCGATGGTGGGGAATCCAATCAGTAATCCCAAATGACTGCTGTGAACACTTTGAACAACATTTCTACCAGGTTAATTGTACCAAGAAAGATGGCTGGATGCTGATTTGGTGCACATGTATCTGGTCTATATGGCTGATGCGAAATGACATTATATTCAAAAATGCAGAATCTGATTTGCTCAAGGTTATGGAGGCTATAAAGTTTAGATCTTGGAACTGGCTAAGGCACAAGAACAAAAGCTTCTCTTACTCTTTCTTTGAATGGAGCAATAATCCTAAAGAATGCTTGGGTGGGGGACATTTCTATCTAAGTTGATATATGACAGCAAGGATTCTAGGATGAGATACTGGGTATGTAATCTGCATAAATAGGATACATTGTCTGGTAGGGATTAAATTGAAATGCTTTTGGCAGGGGAAATTTGAATTATATAGAGAACTTGTGTGCTCTATCTCTTGTACTTTTTCTCCTTGTATCCTAACTCTTGATGTATTGGGTTGAAGTACCCCTTGTACTTCTATTTAATACATTTCTTTGTCTTTCAAAAAAAACCAACCTCATGGCTTCCAAGACATCGAATTTGAAACTGACTGCCTCAACCTTTATCAAGCTTGGATCAGACCATCTCATTCAACAACTACTTAGCCTCTCTTGTTCAAGATTGCAAAGCTCTTTCTCTCCCCTTTAGGAGCTGTACTTTAATTAATTGCCGTAGAACTGCTAATACAGTAGCTGATTTTTTGGCCCATTTAGCCTTTGATTACCAGGATCATATTTGGGTAGAACTTGATTCTCCTGGTACATCTACCTTGCTTAGGCAAGATGCTCTTTTTTGTACTGGTAATGGGGTTTCTGCCTCTTAATTAATACAAGTATGAAAGTTCAAAAAAAAAAAATTAACAACCTCAAAATCACTTCATTTATTACTCTTTTTCTTTCTTTTCTTTGGCTTTCTTTTCATTTTATTTTCTCTAACTTTTCTTATACACTTTGAACATACCTTAAGAGCTAGAATCATGATTGTTTTTGTTGGACGGGTAAAGATAGTTTTGAGATATAATTTAAATACATATTTATATAAATTTGAAAGCAAAAATTATATATCAACAAAAAAAAATAGCGAACCCCTTCTTAAGGGAAAAAAAGATGAGACAAACCCAACTAAAAAGAGGGATAAATCTCCAAAGAGAGAAATTAAAAGCACAAAAAAAAAACCCACAACCACAAGAACCAAATAAAATACCTATAAAAGATGCATTAAAAAAAATCAAAAAAATGAAGAAACAAGCACCTAGATCAGTATCACTAGGATGCTCGGAAGGGAACATCCCCTTATGTTCTCCCTCCAACCCGAAAAAAGCATCTAAGTCACTGTCGTCGTATTCAAGACTTTCCCGAGTAGCCACGCCTTCCTAGATCTTGTATAATACCAGCAAGAAAAACCCGCATCAGAGCGGGTGAAAGAGACGATGACACCTCTAAAGGTGTAGTAACAACAATATATTTTGAGTCGTGAATAATAAAGTAAGATAATGTCTATTGAAAAGAATTTGTTGGAAGAGACCTACTGCATAGTGTAATCTCAGATGGCTTCGAGGTGTTCAGTCACAAGGCTTCTAGTTGAAAGGATACTTTGCTGGAAAATAAAGAAGAAGAATAGTGGGGGATGTTTTAAAACATTTACCTTACATTGTCTTTTGAATCATTTTCCTATTGGTTGCACTACAATCAAAGCGTTTTTTAGTTGAAGCGCTTTAATATAAAACAGAGATTTAGAATATTATTTATTTTACCGTGCTTTATTTCGAAGCATTTAAATTTTGTGAATTAGCAATGAAATTTGAGATGAAATAATTCTCTCTCTAACAATCTGTCACTAATTCCCCCTTTATTATTCATTTAACATTTTTAGCCAAGAATCTTGTGATGGATATATTCTCTCTGAGTTTCCTGCACTTTAATATAAAAAAGAGATTTAGAATATTATTTCTTTTACAGTGGTTTATTTCGAAGCATTGAAATTTTGTGAATTAGCAATGAAATTTGAGATGAAATAATTTTCTCTCTAACAATCCGTCACTAATTCCCCCTTGATTATTCATTTAACATTTTTAGCCAAGAATTTTGCGATGGATATATTCTCTTTGAGTTTCCTTCGCAAAAGTCGTCACTAAATGCAACAAACGAAAGTGAAAAATTATAACTCAGCGGGAACCGAATCTCCCTTAAAAAATGTATTTTACAAGGTTTTGTTAACCCTTTCTTCATCTTTTGGATCACCTTCTCCTCGAAACCCTAGCCTATACCTTGTTCTCATTGACCTCTTCAACACCTTCATTGCTTTGTTCATCAATAGATCTCAGTTCCCCTCACCTACTGAGGTTATAGTTGAAGACATGGATGCAGTGAGGTTGATGTTAGATCTGAGCTGCGGGACCTTGGAAATTTAGAGCTCTTCCGGCTCGATGAAGACCATGAGGTTGCGAACTAACTTAGAGGGTATAGGGCATGGACAGAGTGATGCAGAAGCTTGGTGGCGCGGTGAGGTTTAGATAGCTCTGATCGAAGGCGTTGAACCCAGAAGAAGTGAAGAACGAATGGTGGAGAGAGGAGATATGGGAGAGGAGGTCATGGTGGAGACAAACCACCTTGACGTTGTACAAGTTGTGCTCCATGAACCTGAACAAGGAGACGGGTGAGCTCTAATGTGATTTTAGTCGCTAGTTCATGCTTTTCCGATTCCTCAACATTGATAACAATTCCATGTCCTTAATTCATGCTATGTGAATCTCTTTTATGCATCTTCTAGGTTTTCTCTATTACTTGCATCTCCATTGTACTCGCATTGTATGCCAAGACGAAGGTAGGTCAGAGATTCTTGTGCTTCAGAGTTTGCTTGACAGGTTTTGTGGTTCTTTTGATCTTAAAATTAATTTTTCAAAATTTAAGGTATTGATTATTACCTTCGTTCCTTTTAATGCTAATGATAAGTACATAGGATTCCCAATTATCCAAGGTTGTCATGGAAATGAGGACTTTGTGTAACATTCTAATCTAATGACTAGATCATGGTAACAACACGAGTCTATTGTGCATACTTTATCCTTACACACATGCTTCTTTTGTCACTCATCCCAATATTTCTCCAAGGAAAACACACTTAACCTTGGAGTTTTTATCAGTTGGGCTCCCGAAAAAAAGATGCACATTGTTGTTATGAGTTGAGATGACAGGAAAACCCAAACCCGCGGGGCCCAACCCGAACCCGACCCGAATTTGTGGGTGAAACCCGATTTCTTTGGGTTTGGGTTCGGGTTCTGGTTCGGGTTTGGGTTTCACCCAAATTTTAAAACATGTTTAGGTTTGGGTTTGGGTGTGGGATTGATTAAACCCGCACCCAAACTCAAACCCAAACCCGAAGTCTTATGCATGTAATTACCAACCCTTATATATATAGTATTAAAGCTACTAAGTAGAGTTTTCTTTAAAGTTAATAAGTAGACTTATGTTCATGAACTGTATTTTTTTTTTTGTATTGGAATGATAATGATGTTTAATCAGCTTATGTTCATGTTGTGCTCTTAAGTACATGTTGTTTCTGAGTTGATATTTTTTATTTTTTATCGGTTCGGTGCTCACATTGGATTTTGGGTTTGGGTTCGGGTAACCCGAAACCCAGGGGTTTGGGGTTGGGTTTAACTTTTGCACCCATATTGAGTTTGGGATTGGGTTTGGGTTTGGGTGTTAAGTTTGGGTTTGGGTGTGGGAATGGCCAAACCCGCACCCACGGGGCCCATTGCCAAACAGAGTTATGAGTGCTATTCAAACCTATTGTGCCATTGCCAAATGTATAGTCTCATACCTATATAGTCTCAAAATACCTCTCATTCAGGTGTCACTCGTTGCTTGTAGTTGCTCCTTGTTTGTGCCTTCTCATTGCACCATAAATCACTCCCTGCCCTCATTGACCCTGGATGTCACACGTTGCTTTCATTGTTGATCGAGTGACCACAAGGTTAGCGTCTTCAATGAGTTACTAGTTGATTCGATGAGTCACTTGTTGAATAAACATGTTTGTGAGTCACTTTGGATACACCAGTTCTGTCCGCTATTCTTATTATGTTATACAACTAAATGGGTTCCCTAAATATTATTGTGATCAAATTGACATTGTTACACGTCGCTTTTTATGGGGTAGTTCTATCAATACGAGTATTCCTTTGGTGGCTGGGGATAAGATGATGCGTCCTAGAAAGAGGGGGCCTGGGTCTTCAAAGCGAAAAGATGAACGATGCTGCTTTGTTGAGCAAAGGGTGAAGGACCTTGACTTAGTGGGATAATAACTTTTGGGTGGTGATCATGGCTTATAATTATTATAATGCGGAAAGTGATTTGTTAACTTATTTGGACAATACAAGCTCTCCTTTCTAGAAATCGGTTTTAAAAGCTAGAAATTTATTGCACAATGAGTTTAGTTTTTTTGTTGGGTTCCAATAATTCATCTTTCTAGTATTCCAATTGGTCCTTTCGTTGCCCTATGTGTGGAAAGGTTATGTATTTTGATATCCATGATTCACATGTTACATCGACATATGTTTTTTCGTTTTCGACCATTTTGATGCTACTGTTTTGTTCGCTATTCTTCCTCTTGATCTGTCTCATCTATTACCTCAATTCCAAAATGTTATTTTTTTATGATGATACCTCTGAATTTCTTGCTTGGAGTAATTTTATGGATGGTAAGTATACAACAAAGGCAGGTTATAACCGGTTGCTAGCTTGACAAGGAATGCCTAATATTAATTCTTTTCAATGGTCTTGGGGTGGAAGCTTCCCATGCATGAGAATATCCACATCTTCGCTTGGCAAGCTACTTGTGGTTATGTGCCCACTCTTTCACTGTTGTCTCATACCATGATAACTCTTTTTGATACTTGCAAAACCAGTTCTACAGTTTCGTAGAGGCTCATGCATTGTATTCACTACTGTACTGTCGCAAAACAAGTTTAGTGCACTATTGGTTTCATTTTGCCGCAATATTTCTTTTCACAAGCTACTTTTCGATGGCGACTATGTCATCAATTCGAATGCATTAATGTCAGTTTTATTTTTTTGATGAGTTGTTGGTTTCGCATCATATTGTTCATGATGCATAGACACTATAAACTATGATTGTGAAGGTGTTTCCTTCTTTTGTGCCGATTCAGGTGGAGCGTTGGGTTCAGTGGCAACCACCTTGTGCAGGTTTTATTGCGCTTATTACTGACGAAAATTCTTTGGGAAATCCATGGTTGTTGATCAGGTTTCAATGGTGCGATGCGATCTGAGGATGCCATTTGGGTTCTAGGCTGGTCACAAAGGCAGCATGTTGAGTTTTGAGCAATTCTTCATGGGCTGGGTGTTTGTTTGCAACATGATTTTAGGCAAATTGAGTAATTTTTTTCTCTTCTGATTATAAGCTTGTTTTCAGCCTTATAAATAGTGTTCATCTTGAGTTCCACCATTATGCATCTATTATTATTGTAAGATTAATAAGAAGTCTCTTAAGTGTGATTAAGAAGTATTTTAAGTGTGATTGAGTCGTGTTTTGCCATCATTTACTTCATAAAGGTAATGATGTTGGAGATTTTTTAGCTAAGCTACCTCTTCTTCGCCTTTGTTGACAGTTCAGGATGTTCTTCTGGAGGGTCTTTCCCCTTATGTTATTGGTAGATTCCTTAGGTTGTAAATTTTGGGTCATTTTGATTATGTTCTTGTTTTTTATTTTTGAAAATTATTTTTGTAAATAATTTCAAATAGTGTTTTTCAAAACAAAACTTTTAATGAATTTGTTTGGTAATATTAATTAATTTTTTTTTACAAAAATTGAGTTGTTTCGGTTGGGAAATTACAAATTTTAGCAATGTCACGATTGTGTCATTAATAAAAAAAATAGATTTCTATTTGATGGGCCAATAAATAGATTGATAATAGAAAGTGGAGAACAAACAACAATTGTTCAAAAAACAGTTGCACAAAAAAAAAATTGGTCAAAAAACAGAAAATAACGAACAGATTTTTTTTTACAAAAGGAAGGCATAACAAACAAGTTTTTTAATATTTTAACTTTACAAAATAGAAAGTAACATTTACTAATTTTTTTTTGAAAGAACGTTTGCTAAATTAGTTTGACGGGGAATGGTCAAAATTTTCAACTGAGAAAGTGTTTCTATTTTCTACTCCTAAAGGGAGAATTTTGCAGTCAAAAAGAGGAGTGATATGCTTAATATCAACGAGGCCAATAATAGAACAATGATGGGTATTTAACATAGAGTTAGCTGTGATTTTTTTGTTTTTTATCAGAGTTGATTCCTTTATCCCTCGTCTAATCTCAATTCAAGTACAAACACGTTAGTCCAAACTCAAGATAAGTCATTATCCCATCTTGAAGGACAACTTCAGTGGTAACCATTTCCTTGATGACAAAAGCATGCTAACATGGATATTAGGTGCAACTCATTGGACACTTAGCTACTATTGTTCTATATGAATGTACAGTAGTTTCATTTGTGACATATTCTGATTTTAATTTTTTTATTATGATTTCGGGTTAGAATATGAGAACAATGGAGAGATATATCCTCATCAGAATATAAATATATGTCTCTATTGTCTGCGTTTAATTATAAAGGTCATAGCACATATATTCTTGCTGCATTGCCTTTTTCAGGATTCTTCGCAAAAGATGTCAAATTCAAGGTTCATTTCATTGTATGACTTTTCTAATTTCCGCTCTACTTAGCTAGAAGATGGTTAAAGAATTTAATAATTAGCATAATCAATGGATGCTAGCGACGACATGTGCAATGTCGTTTCATTTTTTATTTGTGAAAAAAAAATACTCTCTCCGTTCCTATTTAATTGTTCGGGAAGAGAAGAAACACACATATTAAGGAGTGCAATTAATTTTGTTGGTTTTCATATAAAAGTAGTAGTTGTTTTTCATTTTTACCCTTTAGATTGCATTTTATCTTTCTTCATTTTTTGTTCTGATAAGGGTATTAGTTGGAAAAACATCATTTAATGCTCTCTTGAAATGCTAAATAAACAGTTAAATAGGAACACATTATTTTTCTCAAAATTGACAGATAAATAGGAACAAAGGGAGTATAAATTTGATCTCTTTATAAATTGTCATAGGTGCATAAGAAAAAATCACTCACCATAACCCTTTTCATCAATCAACTCAAAATCAACTACATAAGTACACCCTCAGGTCACTATTATAAGCAAAAGTTAGTTTTGTAAGTTCATTCAATAAATGATGTATGTGACCATTTTAATGACTACATACATCATTTATTGAATGAACCGAAAAAACTAACTTTTGCTTATAATAGTGACCGGAGGGTGTAGCTTATAAAAAGAGAGACCTCAAATGTTGTAATGTGCTCAAATTACAATGCAAGGTAGGAATAGCAAAAGATGGTCAATTAAAGTTCTAAGAGCATCTTGAGACTTCAATGCTAGTTCTTAGTTATTAGCACTATTCATGTAGGCTCGTACTGCCACATGTGCTTAAGCAACTATTTGTTTATTCTCCAACCATGAGTTCTTAGTTCTTAGCACTATTCATCGAATCTCACAATACCATTATATTAAAAAATAATAATTATTTTCATATAATTTTGATTTAAATTTAAATGCTAATTCAATACTTAAATTAAATAAATAAGAGAGAAACAATTAATTTTTTATGTTAAGAACTAAGAACTTCACGTCATCATCTCCAGTGGTTAAGAACTCAGTTCTTAGTTCTTAACTCAAAAATAAGAACTAAGAACCTTGCATTGGAGATGCTCTCATATAATCAAGTTTCTGACACTACTACAGAAATGACATTTTGTCATGCCTCTATTGTCACGGTTATAGGCAGAACCGTGATAATAGAGCAATTACCACGGTTATAAAAGGAACCGTGGTAATATGTAACAATATTTTATTAATTTTTTTATGGACCGTGACAATAGAGAACTTTACTCTTCAAATTTTTTCAGAATTTTTCCTAAACCCTCTCTCCCACTCGATCTCCCACTCTCCCACTCGATCTCCCACTCTCCATCGGTCGTTCCCTATCTACCACCGCCGCTGCTCTGTTCATCTTCCACCGCCGCTGTCGCTGCTCTGTCCTTCTCCCACCGCCGCCACCGCTCTGTTCATGATTTAGGTTTGAAGCAGGGTTTACATATTTGTGAGTTTGAGCTCGCTCGCTCTTGGTTTCGTTCTTTCTTCAAACCCGCTCCCGCCAACATTTTTCGTTGTTTTGCATTCTCTATTTGAGAGGAGCTCTCTTCTCTCTTCTCTCTCACTCACTCTCTCAGAAGAAGAAGAAGAAGAAGCATGAGTGCGGTGAACATCACGAACGTCACCGTCCTCGATAACCCCGCTTCCTTCCTCACCCCCTTTCAATTCGAGATTTCCTACGAGTGCTTGACTTCTCTCAAAGATGGTTCGTTCCTTTATCTTCTTTCCTTTCTTTTATCTATCTGCAAAATTAGGGTTTCATTTTTCTCCATTGCTTTCTCAATGTTTATTCTAGATAGGTTAGGGTTTCTTGTTTTCAATTCATGCCTACAGATCTTCATTGTATTAATTGTATGTGTGTGTGTCTGGAAACAAACCGTGATCTGAATTTTCATGTCAAGTTTAGGGTTTATAAGTTATTTTCTATAAGCTTTACTGTGATTAATTAAATTCCTTGATTCATATTGCTGGTCTACTTTATCTTGTTTGAAGGATTAGAATTGCAATCAGTGTATCCTGCTTGGGAATCGAAAAATTGCAGAGGAGCAAGTGCCACGGCTGGAGCTCGTAGTCATAGGCAAAGTTACTTGGTTGATTTGTTGTATCAATTTGGCAAAAAGGTATTTTGTTTTACATCTTTGCTTTGTTTATCCTTGCCTTACCTTCATTTCAGCTTGATTTTTTTTTCCTTGCTTTGTATCAATTAAGTGAGTTTTGACATATGGTTCAGAATTTAAGCTGCATATGTATACATAAAAGCTAAGTTCCTGTGAGCAAAAGAGATAATTGTGTACAGTACATGTTGACAAATAGAAATAGAGAACTAATTGAGGCCAGGTCAACGGAGGCTTATCATGTGTAGTTTACTTCTATGTCTATTGTTTAATTTGTGTCACCTTGTGTTTGGTTATCTCATTTATATGAGCTCATGGCAACATATGTACCCATAAAAGCTAAGCTCCGGTGAGCAAAAGAGATAACAACTCATGTTTACGGGCATCTTGTTCTGCATAGGACTTTTGTTCTCTTTCTCTAATTTTTTTTTGAATGAGTCTCAACGCTGTATGAATTTGAAATATGTGTTATTTAATATGTGGTTGCGGAGTCACTTTTCAGGGTTGGTAGGCCTTATTAGTTATAATCCTGAACCTCTTAGACATTGTTATTTGAAATGATTGAATGAGCTGTTATTTAACATGATATTAATTCAAGTTGTCAAGCAGAATCTTCTTGTTGCCAATAAAATGCATACTGGAGATCTGATCTGAATAATTACAACTTGTGAAAGGTTAATGGGGAGTCTAATAAACTTTGCCTAGTGTGGGCTATTTGGTTTAATTCCTTGTGAGAGTATGGACTACTTATGGTTAGTAACTGTACTGCATGTTTTTTGAGAGTATTTGGTTCAAATAGTGTACTATACTGGCTAGTGTGGGCTATTTGGTTTGATTCCTTGTGAGAGTATGTTCTCAATAACAATTAGTATTGTTTTCTTATTCAAGGTTGGAATATTTGAGTAATTTGGCTAGAATATCTGAATGTTGGTGATTTTATGCAATTTATTTTTCAATATAAACGTACTAAAATTTATGCACAGACCAGGAAAAAAAAATCAAAAAATCTGTAGCTATTTCGCAGAACAAATCTATATGACCTACTGTCACGGTTAAAACCGTGGCAATAGAGGCCACCTATTGCCACAGTTACGTACTTAACCGTGACAATAGATTCCATCTATTGTCACGGTTAAGTACGTAACCGTGGCAATAGGTGGAACATATTGTCACGGTTGCGATTTACTAACCGCGATAACATGTGAGTCAATTGTCACGGTTCGCCTATAACCGTGACAATTGAGCAATTGTCACGCCTTCTATCGTCACGGTTTACGGTTAAACCGTGACGAATGGACGATTTTAACCGTGACGAAAGGCTTTTTCTGTAGTAGTGTGAAGTGGTGATCCCTATCTTTTTCACTTTTTCAAAAGATAGATAGGAAACTTTTTTTCAATATATCAAACAATTTTTTTTTTGCAACGATATGTGACAAAAAAAATAATAGCCTTCTTTTAGTTTCTTTCTTTTGTATTGGATTGAAGAATTCTTTATACTTCACTTAAATAAAATTTGGCTTATCTAAAAAACATCAAACAATTATTTGCATTTCAAACAGGATATTGAAATAATGGCAGAAAACAGTGGTGTTTTCAATACCCCTATTCACTTAATTACTCAGTGCAACACCTTGTTCTTTTTTAATGTGTGGGAGGTACATACCTCAGATAATTAATTTCGCACGGTTGTAGAAAGAAAGAAAGGCCTTTATATCACTTTTCAGCTTATACTTTCTCTTTACTCACCGATAGAATGAATGACATGATACACATGTCAAAACATGTTCTAGAACACACAGCCAAGGCACATAACATCATTCCAACAAAAATCAAGGGTGTGAAGTGTATATAACCCAAACGTGGCTCATGTCCTCAACATATGTGGTTATGACTAAAGATTAAGAGTTCCCAA
This sequence comes from Lotus japonicus, assembly GCF_012489685.1. Lineage (NCBI taxonomy): Eukaryota > Viridiplantae > Streptophyta > Magnoliopsida > Fabales > Fabaceae > Lotus > Lotus japonicus. The sequence continues at coordinate 10,259,889 of NC_080044.1, forward strand.
AAAGTCTTCCAGTTGGTGCTTAACTCTTAAAAATGGAAACATTTTAAAACTAACGTAACTGTGTTCAATTTTTCTTTTTAATTTTATTCCTTTTTACCATTTTTTAGAACTCAAACTCTAAACAATGATAATCAATGAGATCCATATTATGGCCATAAATGATAGTTAGATAATTACAAATGTAATATATGCCCGATTGGTAGAGATACAAAATGAATGTACAAAGGATTGAAAGGATATACTCCTTAATTACACTTGGAGATGGTACCCTATTACACAAAATACAACAAAAGAGAGTACATTCATGCAGGGCCAGACTATAAGAAGCATGTGCGTGCTTTGTAACACGGCCGGCCAAGCTAAAAGAAGCACGACCGTGCTTTGTGGCACATCGAATTAAGGTCGTAAGCACAACCGTTCTAAATAAAAAAAGCCTGGACAAAATTAAAGGCACAAAAAAATTAAGGAGAAATGCAAAAAAAAAAACTAGTGCCCAATGAGAAAATGAGAAGAAATGAGTGGATAAAATAAATTATTAATACTGGGTACAGAGAAATTAGTCACACACAGTCATATAATTAAATGAACACTTGAGAGTATTTGGTCGTTTGTGTTATGTTTCAACACTACCTTCAACCATGAGATAAGCTTACTCCTCGTGCAAGGGATGTTGTGTTCATGAGATATCCACAGTGTTATAAAGGGTACAAGGCATATGATCTCAAAACCAGAACCGTGGTGATATCGAGAAATGTCATTGAAACCATTTTTCCATTCCACCACTTACAACAAGACCAATCCACACTATCACGGACATTGATAGGATCGAACTACAACACTTGGAGTCGATTTATGATCGTTACGCTCTCGGTGAAGAACAAGGTTTCTCGAGGTCAGTTGTCATTTTGTAAGAGAAAAAGTAGAAGCACGGTCGTTGCGCCTAGTTTATGCTTGCGAACATCTTTACCAAGACCTTATCATTACTCTCTTTTAGGAGTATGTTAAGCAAGATGAGAACTCGAAATATCTATGTTTCATCTTGAGGGGAAGTAATACATGTAATTATATTAAACACGTGAGAGTGAAATTAAACATGTGATTAGTTAAGGTTAATTAGAATTAGTTTCAGGTGCATTTAGTTAGAGTGTTAGTTGAGTTTTCTTTTCTTCTTAGCTTTTACTATATATATAGAACATTGATCAATGTAACATACACTGATTCAGAAATTCTCAAATCACTTCCAATACATAGAGATTTTATCTGACTCCAATATAATTACCTCATTAAAAAATACACGTGCTTTAAAAAAAAACCCTATCTAATTTTCTTAAAATTAAATATGTTGGAATATCATTCAATTCAATATTTCACATTTTCTTTCCCTCCAATTGGGGAGGCATTCAGGAAAAAATTGAACTCTTCCACTCATAATACAATCAACATCCGGTATTTGATCTGAGGCCATTGGCTGGTCCTGACTCCTGGCTTTTCAATGATCAATATAAAATAAGATTAGAAAGGGACATTGACATTATGATAAAATAAGATTAGAAAGGGACATTGACATTATGATATATTTCGTTGCATAAATGTGTAGGTCCATGTTTAAAAAAAACTTCCATCAACTTATTAAATGCCCGTGGTCATTTCTATATATGTGGACTCTACGTATTTTACATTGATGGTGGATGAGTATATACAACAAAAACAAATAAGCATGGACCAAATCTAGGTTGGCATTGCTTGATTTTTGACAAGAGCTATAGTACGTATAGTAAAGTGCATTAGTCATTTTACAAAAAGTCTACACGTAGCAAAAGCGATACCTTGTGGTCCACGCTCATGTGGCTGCCCATACTGTACTCATGTGGGTGCTATAGTTGTGTAACAGTGATTGAAACCAAACATTGATTGGTGTATATTATTTTTGCATTGAAGGAAAAGAGAAAGAGAGAAATAAAAAAAAGAGTTGAAGGCTGGAGTTACGTTTGGTTAGCAAATGAGGTAGGGGCCAGTGAGAACAGTGAAGTTGAGCAAATTCACAGGTTGTAACGTTTGACGGTTTCAATAGAAAAAGAATTAAAGGGACCCCAATTTCACATCAACCACTCATATGGTAGTAACAGTAGTCAGAGAAGTTGTGCTGATGTTTTATGCCTATCCAATTGTCAGTGACAGTTAGAGTGAGTGAGGATGATAATACTTTCATTGCAAACAAAGGGTTCCTTACAATGGAAACAATTAAGTAACTGTACTCATAACTGGATGGAACTATTATCCTGTTGTATCTGTCTCACTATATTAAAAACAAACCATACAATGTATGGTGTTCAAGTAGTGAATAATATAGAGAATTAAAATATTTCTGTAATTTAGTCATTAATATAATAAAACATGTTATTACTGACAGATATTAGCCGACGACTTATAAATTGTCGCAATAATTAGTTACTATTGAGGATTTGACCATTAATAATAACAAGATTCATTTATAAAAAAAGAAAAGAGTTACCGTCCATCAATAATTCGTAATTTTTAATGGGCACAACTAACAGCAATGATATATACACACCTCATTTTTTAAATACTTCATTTCCACCCATTTTTGTTTCTATCTCTCTCATCTTATCATCTATCACATCTCATACTTTCTCTCTCTTACTTTTTCTTTTCTTCCTATCTCTCTCCTCCTCCACCTCTCTCAACCTCAAAATGAGATGTCAACCTATAATTATTCCACAACCAATGACTACCGAGGTCGTCAGTAATACATAATTTTCATCTTTTCACCTAAATACATGGTAATCGATAATGTGACAGACGATAACATCGTCCATATGCCAACCGCTTAACCTAACAACATACTTGGTGGAGACTAGCTTAGAGGATATGGATTGTATGCCTTGGAGTCACTTTAATTTGAGGACTTATTACTAGGTCTAGGGCAAAGAAGGCTAGAAATGCCATGCATGGTTTGTGAGCCTCTCTTTGCCTTATTTTGATTCTTCTAGTATAGTTGAGGAGCCAACGGCTTTTCTACTCTTAACCATTGAGGATTAAAGGTCTCAAAGTTTATGTTCTAGAATAGCTAGAAACCCTAAGATAAGAACGCTTGAGCAAAAAAATTTAGAGTATTGAACATCCATCGACCTACGGAGGTTCCCTTTCTATAGTAGGTGGACCTCCTTGCCCTAAGGGTCTCCCCCCATTACATAGTAGGTTGACTAAACAAGAGGACGACATTGAACAGGGTGTAGAATTGGTCGACTTAAAGAGTGGCCGGCATCGCTGATTGGCTGACTTTGGGTGACATAGAGCGTTGATCGTGGGATGCGGTTGGTTGACTTAGTTATCTTCCCCATTGATTATGCGAATAAGAGCTACCTAGTTGCCTCTTTGACTAGTGACCTTTTCTGACGTAGGATGACGTTCAATATTGCTCTTTCGGGCCCAGTAGTTGCTTTTCTGGGCCCAACAGCTACTCTTCCGAGGTTTAGATCACCCAACCCCAAATTCATATTAATTGGTCCACATCCCCCCAAGATTGTTGGATAGCATAGCCAACAAGGCCTTTAAACTAGGACTAAGTCTTCCGAACCAACAGTTGCTCGATCTGAGGCCTTGACCACTCAACCCCAAATCCATATTGGTCCAGTTTCCTTTCTACTTGTATTTCTGCTGGATGTATTTTCCACTACCATAAAATGATTTTTACATTCAAAATTAGCGTTAACCATGAAATTGACAAGACATGGCACAATGGACGCAAAGTCGAAGCAAAAAAACAAAAAAACCACTTTAATTTAGCATTGGTTGCGATAGTTAACTAGCATTTAGCATAGACATACACTCAAACCAATGGCCAACTTAGCATCTATCCGCTAACAGTTAGCGGCTTTTTTGGGCTAACGGTACAATCACCAGTAAATTTAGTGCCAGCTATTACCCATGCTAATGTGTTAGGGCACGATCTATTTTGTGGGACGCGAGGTCAAGCTAACACTAATATTCATTAATTTATTCGCCTCATTCCTTGAACTCTTATACATTCACCAGTTCACCTTGTCTCTCGTTGACCCTTCTCTCATCCTTCACCTCCCTTACCCTCTCCCTCAGATTTTTCCTCCTCCCCCCACCGCCCTCACCTTCATTGTTAGAGATAAATAGACATAATATCTTACGGATATTCCTTTATTAGTATTCAACATATTCGATCTTTATAATTCTTTAGAATATTCCTTAACATATTATGTATTAATATTTCTCCTATTATAAATAACATTGTCTATCTCACACATAATATACTACGGGATATTCCTTTATTTATAACACTCTTCCATGTCCCCTCCCTTCTCCTCTTCCTTCCTCACCCTCACTCCCACCATCTCTCTCTCTCTCCCCCTCCGCCCTCTGGCGAAGCTACCAGATCCGCCTCCCTTCTCCCTCCACCACATAATCCCATTATAACGCCACCTCTCCTCTGCCTTTCTGTTACACTGCCACCCTGTTGTTGTGTCGCCGCTTAAAGATGAATATATTTCTACGTAACAAGTTCTTTATAAGCTCATTCTCTCTCACTAATTCCTCTTACTCTTATACACTCACCTTCTCCCTCTATTTCCCTCACCGTCAGCCCCTCGCTCCTCCTCGGCCTCCTACACCATCACCCTCAAACATTACCTTCATCCTCTACGACCCTCACTGTCATCCTCTCCCTTGGCCCTCCATTTTTCTCTTCCTCCTACACCTTCACCCCCCACCCTCTCTCTTTCTCTATCTCAGTCTCTATTGACCTCTTCCTCTGCCCTCTGACGATGCCCACCAAATTCGCCTCCCTTCTCCCTTCACCTCATGATCCCATTTTTGCGCCGCATCTCCTCTATGGTGCCGCTACATTGCCACCCCATGTTCATTTATTTTTATGCCTTATGCTCCTTATAAGCTCCTTTTGTCCCTCATTCCTCTTAATCTTATTCACTGATCACCTTCTCCCTCTACCGTCATTAGAAGAATCTTTCTCTACTCTTTGGAAATGAATTTGAAGATCAAAATATTTATTCATAAGCTTAAAGTTAAAATTGTAAAATATGTAGAAAAGGTTGGATCATGTGATAGAACAAAATAATAATTGAAATTAGAAATTTAAATGATTATAAAAATGTTATGACTGGTATTGCAAATTATTTCTAATTGTTATAGATATATTAGAATTATTTTCTCCACAACAATGCCAAATTATGTTGGAATTGATAAGTATCTAGTTATGTCTCTTTACTTTTTAGTTGTTTTTCAAGCTAAATTTATATGGCGATGTACATGCATCATCAATGTATGCTTTGAATTACGTCATGTAACTTTGCGACTTTGTCACTGAGATTTTTCCAGCGAAATGATATTGATCAAGTGACAAAAATATGTGACCGAATTCAAAGCATTTAATGATGATGCATAGAACATTGTGGGAAATCATTTAATTCATTCTTTTTAGCTGTTAAAAAAAAAACATTGTGAGCAATACAAACCTTTATATATATTTCAATGACCAAACTATTCACTTGATAAGAACCTGAAAATAAAATACGAGCTTGTGTATGATAAATATAAATTTGTACATGAATTTGGTGCTACTGTATTTAAAAATAATACAAAAGTTAGTGTTGTCTAAATCTGACTCTAGTGGTGTTCAAATAATGTCAGCCTATACAACCAGTGCTAATATTTATGATTTGGTGTGGGTCATGGCCATCAGTATATATATTGGCTTAGAGTCTGCTCGATCAACCAGCGTTAATGTGTAGCGTCGGTCTAAAAAACGACGCAAAATGTTGGCTTATGCGATAAACGTTTATGACCAACTTATGGTCATAAGTGTGTAGTTGAGTTATTTCCTCAAATGTACTATTAATACTGAAAAGGCGGTGTATCCATATTTGTATTCTTGTAAAATAACATGTAATTCACTTTTTGTAACCCTTTGATTAGTAAGTATACTTTTTCTGTTTTATTCGTTTGCGGATGCATGTCATCACTTGTTTGAGAAAAGATTTTGCATGTGATACACAAATAGGAACCATGCATATATATCAACCCAGTTACCATGCATATCAACTCATCAACCCAGTTTTGTTTTAACTAAAACTTGAAAACTTAAGGTAAACAAATTAAACTGGCACTATAATTGCATGGTACGACTACCTTAGCTTAATGAGTATGAAAGAAAATGGTGGCTTGTACTTAGTAAAACATATGGTTCTAGTCTCGTGTGCGTGGCCGGATCTTGAAGCATACATAGGGGCCAGATTCAAAATTCGCAGTCTCCAAATGAAAAGTACAACAAGCAATCTAATTAGTAATACGAAATGCAAGAAAAACCTTTTCAGCATTTAATCTGTCTATATATAACAAGCCGTAACAATTTTCTTTTGGTATAGAATTTATTCAGGTGAAAAAAAGTGTATATACATTTTCCAGTAACATCGTTTTCACAATGAGATTTTGATAGTGGAATATGATATTGAATATTTAATTTGCACAAGTTTTATTCCTTAGAGGGAGGGGGTATGGACCAAAAATATTAAAGTGGTGTTTCAGAAGAAAGTAAATGAATGCAAACAAAAACCAATAGAGAGAGGTGATGGCGTTTGTAGGGTGAACCACGGACATGAACCGTATAGGATGTGTGGACTCGTGGTGGCTGGGACCATCAAAGGTGGTGGGTTGAGTTTGACAACGACAATGAAAATTTAAAACTAAGGCGTCAGCTAGACAAACTCAACACTAGAATTACAATGATATAACCAAGTGAGTTGGTGTAGTGGTTCAGCACTTCATCTTTAAGCAAGTGGTTGGGGGTTCGAATTCCAACTATTGCGAATAAAAAAAACTCCTTGGCCCAGCCCTCTACTGCTTAGTGCGCTGACCGTGAGGCGAAAGATTAGTCTTACGGCTGTCGGCTGTGGGGATACATTAATCAAGACCAAAAAGAATTATAATGATATAACAGTGATATTGGTAATATATATAGATATAACAGTGATATATGAAAATATATATATTGATGTGTCCGTTAAGAAAGAAAAGGGTTAACCGTTCAATTATCAACACGAATGGAAAAAAAATCATAGGTTGTATTGGAAAAAAAGTAATATATGGATTTTTAAATGGGCCATATATATCATAATAAACCTCAATATTTCTTACTATTTTTTTCCCAAAAATAGTAGTATTTGTATCATTCTGTTCACTTTCATTAATGTCGGTCGTTTTTCTTTTTCATAACTACCGATCGTTGTTAAGTGGCCCTTTTTTATGAGTGTTCTTTATTTTGTCAAAATCAGTTTTTGTTATACATTTTGAAAAGCCCAACAGAAAGCCCTAAAGAAATATTACCAAGGTGCGAAAATAGCCCAGCTATAAACACTCAATACTTGCCCATGAACTATCTCAATTCTATAAAAAACCTCTCTCAATTCTCAAAAACTTAATACGTAAGAAAATAGCCCAGTTCTTTATCATATTAGGTGTTTTTTTTTAACTCAACAAAAACCTTATATTAAATCAAATTGGATCCGGCATATTAGGTGTTTTTGTTACTCAATAAGTGGATTTTACAGCTTCTTATGTGGATTTTCTCTTATTTGTGGCCATCACTAATTTTCTCCAGCCTACCACCACACACTGCCTCCGCCGCGTGATGTCTCCGTAGCTGAAATTACACCACCGCCATCACCTCAGCCGTGACCTCCTCTGCCATTGCTAACACCATCTTCCTCTCGCCTCTAAGTTTTTTCCTGTTGTTGGCTAAGGGTGGTTTGAATAATCATCTCTTCACACCTCATTTTTAAGGTGTAAAGAGGTGCATGCATGGAAGACGAGTGAGATAGAAAGAAAAAAGAGAGAAAGTAAAAATGTGATAGGTAATTTGATTAATAGAGAAGAGATAAATAGATAGAAAATGAAGGTGGAAAAGTGGTGGAGATGTGTATGAATCATAACTCGGGTGGTTTTGAACATGCCCTATTTTGCATGGGCTTAGTGTTGCAAGCTTGACTCTCCTTGGGCCACTGAAGCCACGACATACGTTTCCTTAGAGGCTAATCATATCGCAACTCGAACACAATCAAATAAGTTGCAAAAAGTGAGTTGTTGATTAAATAGGTAAATAATAATAATAATAATAATAATAATAATAATAATAATAATAATAATAATAATAATAATAATAATAATAATAATAAACTTATGCTCAAAGTAAGTTTGGTTTTGTTCCAAGAAATTTATAGGTTTTGGAAGGATTGTTAGTATGTTAGTTACTTGTATCAGCATGGGTGAACATGTCTTTATCTTTGTTCTTATGTTATGTTTGATTGCATTGTAATATCACTTTTTGGGATTTTATTTTCGTTGATGTAAGTGCAGCTGTGAAACCTTTTGAGTATTAATCCAGGATTCATTGACCTTTTGGCTTTGTCAGAAGTCACCATGGTAAATCTCGTATGCTTAAATAGTACGATTTTGGATGCACTACATAGTTACAGCCAATGGTTCATATTAATTTTAAGAACTAATTAATATAATGATTTATAATTAGTTATAAAATCATGCGTACAATATTGAATGAAGCTAAATTGTGGTTGTTAGTTTCGTTAAGAATATGTTGGTGGGAATACAACACTTTTATCTCCATTGGTTACTCAAAAAAATAGCTGAACCATCAATACTTCATTGCTCCTATTAAAAAGGGTGTTTTTATTACAAGTAGACAGACTTTCAACCATCACAAACTATGAAACTCTTCTCATCAGAAGAAAAGTACTGAAAGAAAGAAAATTGAAGAAGTTGACTGTTATTTAGGTAAACATGCCTACCGATGAGATTACGAAAATGGAAGAAGGTGGACTTAAGCCCGAAAGGGAGTCTGGGTTTTGCGGTTCTCCTGAGGTAGTTCAAGTCATACAAAAGGTAAATGAATACATGTATGAATCTAGAAGCTTAATTTTAAATATATATTTCTCATTAATCTTATTTAGTTTTTATATAGTTGTATTGTTGAGTTGAAGGCGAGACTAGGCGCAACAGTAAAAGGTTGTTGTTGCCAAGTAACTGAGGTCATGGGTTCATGACCTGAAAACAACCTCTTGTGTAAAAAATAAAGTAAGGCCACGAAAAATAGACCATGTGGTCAGAACTTTCCGCAGACTCGCGCACGCTAGAGCCTTAATGCACCAACTTCCCCCTTATGTTGTTGAGTTATGTAGAGTTAATTTAATTTCTTTATTATCACCAACCATTGATAACTGAAAATAAATACAATCAAATCTCAATGTAACAGGTAATAGCAGAGGTTATAGGGACATACTTCTTGGTATTTGCAGGGTGTTGTTCTGTGATTCTAAACAAAGTGGAAGGAAGTAAAGGGACAATAACGTTTCCAGGAATTTGTGTGGTATGGGGTCTAACAGTAATGATCTTGGTTTATTCTCTTGGTCATATATCTGGTGGCCATTTCAATCCAGCTGTTACTGTCAGCTTTGCAATCTATCGTCATTTCCCTCTGAAACAGGCATGCATACTATTGATTACTATTTCTACTACAATTGTAACATTTTATTTTTATTTTGTTGAGAAGTACAACAATTGTATTTGTTTTAATCTAAATTTATGTCCATGATTGTTGCAGGTACCTCTGTATCTTATAGCGCAGGTGCTAGGATCCATCCTTGCTAGTGGGACATTGTTCCTTCTATTTGATCTTGATGAGAATTCTTATTTTGGAACAACACCAGCAGGATCTCATATCCAGTCTCTAGTATTCGAGATCCTAACATCATTTCTCTTGATGTTTGTTGTATCAGCAGTTGCCACTGACAATAGAGCAGTAAGTATACTCCATTTACTCCAGCAATTCTATGGTAGATTAGTTTAAAAATTGGTCAACCCATGAATCACGTCTTTTATATTAATATTTAGTATATGTTATTTATAATATTATTCTTGTGTTGAATTTACATTGCAAATGATTGTTCATACATTGTAGACAAAGTGTTAAATAAATACTTTAACATCCCTGTATTAATTATATATAGTGGAAAAATATTGAGCGCATTATTAGAATATAATAAAATCATTCATGTGGCTCTTACCCAACAACTTAAGTTTAGGGATAATTAGTTACTTGACATGGTATTAGAGTGTTATGACCAAGCGGTCCAAAGTTCGATCCATGCCGCTCCCCAATTCTTCTAATTAAAAGTTGAATTAAAAAAAAACACATGATAGGCGGGTTTGTGTCTTAACCACAACGCTTCAAGTTCAAGGGCTTTTGCGTGAGGGGACGAAGAATATAATAAAACCATTCATGTAGCACTTACCTAACAGCTTAAGATTTTAGGATAATTGATTACATGACACACAAAAGTAATAGTGGAAAAATTTAAAATGATGAATATTGAATGAATTTTGATATATAACATCTATTGTTCATATTGCATTCCTTGGCTTATCACAAATATATGCCATGATATATGTAGATATTCCAAACACCTCATCATTTTCCTTTTGACTTATAAAATGGCTCAAGTCCCTTTTTTTCCCTTTCTAAACAGATTGGAGAATTGGCAGGGATTGCTGTTGGCATGACAGTCTTAGTAGACGTCTTCGTTGCTGGGTAATTTAACTATAAATTATATTGAGAGAAATTTATATAATTTAAATTTAAATTTATTATTCATGATTACATGATTAACTATATTAGATTATTCAAATTTAAATCTAGTTACTCATATATATAGTTTTTTTTTTTTTGGTCACTACTCATATATATAGTTGAATGTTTGGTATTGGAATCAGGCCTGTGTCAGGAGCATCTATGAACCCAGCCAGAAGCATTGGACCTGCTTTGGTGATGCACATTTATAAAGGATTTTGGATTTACATAGTTGGACCCTTTCTTGGTGCCATATTAGGTGCCTCAGCTTATAACCTTATTAGATTTACTGATAAGCCTCTAAGAGAAATCAGCCAAAGCTCAAGTTTCCTCAAAAGCGTATCTAGAGGTGTTCGCTAGACGCAGGCCATCATTTTAAATCACTTTTAGATGTTAACTGCTTGACTACAATAAGGCGATGTCTCGAACCAATACCGAGTGTAAAATTAGAATTTTATTTTTAGAATTTGTATGTAATTATATACATCTTTCAATTTGTACAACCTTTCAAAATATAAAGAATATGATCTTTTTGAAGAAGGATGGTGAATAAGCATGATATAAATACAATTTTGTTCATAATTTTAGCAATTGGTTGTATAGCTCAATTGGTAAAGTGAGTGTTTTGTCAATACAAGGTTCTTACCTTCTTGGTTTGGATCCCCCCACCCATTTTTCCAAGTTCTGAATTTTGTTTAATGACGTGTAACCCCACGTAGGATGCTGACGTGACATTTAATAGCACGTCGTACATTTTTTAACGAGGCAGATAATGCACATTTGTGAAACATCAATGGTAGAAATTAACGTAGACAAAAAAAAAGTATGGATGACTTTTGCACAAAGTTGAAACATCAGGGGCAAAAACTGCTTTTTTTAGCCTAATAGCCTAAATCATACAATGATAAAATTTTCTTAGATGAGACATAAGCACAGCATACAGCCATAACTTTAAATCCATCAACATCTTTAATCATTATAGCATACCTCATTGTTCACATTTTTCTGCCCTCCATCAGAGGTTCATAATTGAGTGCAACAAAAATGCATCAGTGAATGAACTTGTCAACACATGAACTTACCTGAAGTTCAGAGATCAAGTGTAAAACATCATATGCAGAATCTTCGCACTACCGTTTTAGTTTTCAAGCAGGATAGTTGTTGAAACTTGAAATAATATAAGACGTGTATATCCATACTAACCAAATCTAGGGACATAAATAAGTAGACTTCCTGTTACAAAAACCTAACTGCAATGTCATAACAAGCAAAAAGATTGTTATCACTATGAAATTTAATAGGTATATGAACTTATTAGAGGGCAAACTTGGTGCTATAAAGTTCCCGCTACGTGCGAGGTTCAGGAGGGCTGGACTCACATTGTGGATCTAATGTAGACTGCTTTACCTTGAAGTTTTTACAAGAGACTGATTCTATGACTTGAACCTGTGACTGCAACACATGGCAACAACCTTACCTAAGCGCCGACGCATTTCAACTTATTAATGGAACTAATAAACAAAATCAGAAAAGTAACCTCTAAACTAGAACACATGTAGATGCAAGAAATGCAGAATGGTAATCACAACTCAAATGAACTCACAATCAAGAAGCCAACATTACCTATCTGCTGCAAAATGTTGAAATGGTGAAAACAGAAAAAAGAGAATCACCAGAAATGGTGAAGGTAACAAAATATTAGTCACATAGCCTGCCATTAAAATCTTTTAAAATAGGGGGGAAGTAAGGATAAAATGGCATTTTTTATAATTAATATTAAAAGCATCAAGTGAAAATAGAAAACACTTTCTCAAACAAAACAGATTCTATTGTCCTATAGTTGGAAGTAACTGATTTTTTTGTCACTTCTCTTCCACACTAGCTTAGCTGCAGGGATGTCTGATGCCTCTACAATCCCAGGTCCAGCTGCATATTCTCTTATAATCATATAAATGTCAAGGAATTCATTATGTTTGACAATGTACAAATGGAATAGTAGACGCTAAATTATCAATCGGGATTCAGAATGCAAAAAATGATAATGCTTGGAGGATTCTAAGACTCTACAGTGTTTTACTTATGGAATCAAGTGACACTAGATATTTATCCAGTTTGAAACCTGCTACCTCAGCCTCCTTGCAGATCTCTTTGCACTTTGCTATCCTCCCAGAGGCCATGTAAATTTCAAGCATGTCTTTGTATAAACCGTAAGTGGGAGAAAATCCCGCTTCTTTAAGTTTTGAAAAATATCTCATGGCTCTAGATAGGTCTTTTAGAGCAACAAACAGCTTTATTACAACACGATAAACTGGAAGGTTAAAGAGGCAATTTGAAGCCTCCATTTCCCAAACCACAGCCAATGCTTCCCTGTATTTCTTCTCTGTGTAGCGGCTGTGAATTACAGCAGTGAACATAACTACACTTGGTTGACACCCGGACTGCTTGAACCAACTAAAAAGGCTCTCAACTACCTCAAATTTTCCCATCCTAGTGCAGACTTTCATTACAGCAGTACAATCTTGCTGGCTTAAATTCAATTCATCTCGTCCTCCAAGTTCATCTAACAAGGGCTCCACATGTCTGTATCTATCAGGGTTCTTTCCAAGCTCCAATATTAGCTTTGCGTAAATGCTGGGATCCAACAATCTTTTTTCCCTTCTGGCTGTTACTAGCACCTTCCACGCAAGTCTAAGGTTTCCTCCTTTTATAAAACCTCTTATCATTGCCTCCAACACGTTACGACTCGCCACACCAGTAAACTTGTCCATGTTGAATGGAACTTTCAACTCATGATTCCTGGCCAAGACCTCAACAGTTGAGGCCAGAATCCAATCATCTGGGAAGAGATGAGGTTGATTTTGAGCCCAACAGAATGTCTGTAGAGCTCTCTCAGGGCACCCCATCTGGCCTAATTCTTTTATAGTCAGCGATAAAGACCCCTTCCGCAGGATATGCACCGACTTTCCAAGAACTATAGATACATCTTCCTCTGGATTAAGCCTACCAATCTCTCTGGCTAACCCAACCAGGAAACTCGGGCTTTTAAACAACTTCTTAGCCATAGAAGCTCGAGCAGAAACTACAGCTGGAGCTGTCAACTTCACTAGTGTTTTTGGTGTCGGTAATCCCAACGGTCGAAGCCTATGCGGAACTGGAAGAGGAAGAGGCCTTTCTCGGTCTAACTTTCCAGGCTTTTGCGGTATTCTACCTTGAAAAAGCGATGCAATGGCTTCAATCTCATCTGATTCCCAAACAACATCAGCATTTTCTTCCTCTACTTCAACGAAATCAATACGTTCTTGCTGCGTAGGTTTAGGGGCGGTATCAGGCTTCCTCAGGAACTGATTGACACCAAACTCAGGAGGTGGCTTGGAACGACGTGGATATCGAAGGTGCTTCGGTGGTGGTGGTGGTGGTGTTCTTCTTCTCCTATTTGAATGTGCTGCGAAAGCGGTTCTTCGCAACGGAACGAAGTACACACTAGAAAATGACACTGCACAGTCCATTATTAGGTGTTAAAAATGTGGTAGTTGCATTGTCACTGAGAATCTGCACAGAGAATTGTCACTGAGTATTTTAGTGTCCGAGGAGGACTTTCATCAAACAAGTGGTCTGCATTATTCAAATAGATAACTTTAACAGAGTGTGAGAAAAATTAGGAATGAAGAAAAATCCTAGAAAACAGTGAAATAAGTGGAGAGGGTGAGTGTACCTTGTGTTCCGTCGAGCATGAGTGGAAAGGGAATGAAATTGGTGAAGGCGGTGAAGCCTCAATGAGCAACTTGTTATTTTATCTTCAGAGTCATTCAACTCACTGAACGAGAGAGACACGCATAAGCGGAATAATAAATTTTTAGTTTTTTTTTTCTGAAAGAATTTTTTAGTTTAATGGAACATAATTTAAGTTTAATGGATTTGTGACGACATCCAATCACAATATACCATATAAGAATAATAATTTTTATTTTAAATTTTAACTAAAACAAAAAAATATTTCATTTCATGTGGCGGAGTTTCAAATAATGATAGTGTAAAATTTATTTTCACTTATGATGCACAAACCTTCAATTTTTTTAGATATGTTATATGTAATGTGATACAAAAAAGTGAGATAGAAATAAAAAGTCGTAAGTGAATATAGTGTTGGACTCTTTAATAATCTAGTCGAGGGTTCGATTTCTGAAGATGTATATAGAAAATCATTTATTGAAAGAGAGACAAACACTTAATGTGATATCAGAGCATCGAGAGAATTAGTCTAAGGGATATTTTAAAAGAGAAAATAAGGGAAAACACGAGAGCATCAGATTAGTCTAAGTTTAGTGGCGCGAGATGATCGTGGAGACTTCCTAGGTGCTGCAGCTAATTACCCTACAATGGTGCTTTCCCCTGTTTTAGCTGAGGTTATGTGTTTGAGATGGGCGATGAAGCTCGCGGTTGATTTTGGCTTTCGGCCAGTTTGCTTTGAAACTGATTGTCTCTCACTCTTAGAGAAGTGGAAGAAGAACGCTGCTAGGGTTTCTTATTTAGATTCTATTTTACGAGATTGTTGTTCTATTGCTTTATGTACTGTTTCTTTTACCCGCCGCTCAGGCAATATGGTTGCTGACTTTTTGGTAAGGAATGCCTATTTTTTTCCCACTAGTGTTCGGGTAGACGAGGTTCCTGCTGTCCCGAACCATTTGATTGTTGGAGATGTATTGGCATCTTTGCCCATTTTGATTTAATGAGATCTTTTGGCATATTTCGAAAAAAAAAATTGTTCTTATTGTGAACCCCATTCTAGCGCGCTAAATTTAGATCTAATTAATGATCGGAATTCACATTGGTCTCAAAACTCATTTCCCCCAATTTGGGACTACAAAAAGGCTCAACACGCCCCACATCTACACACAAACTACTCAGATATACTATTGGCTTAGAAATGAATGTTGCCTTTGATGATGTTTCTTCTCTGCATTCTTGGAAGGATACATGGAGGATCTTGGACAAAGTCATTCAGATTTGGTAAGTCAAGGGTTCATAAACTCATAGCTCCCCTTATCTCTTGATATGGTTGTTATGGACAAACAGGTAAGTTGATCCAATGTTATTTTTATTGAATATTGGAGTTCATGACATTGATTTTTATGTATTTCAGGGTAGTAAGATTCATGTGAACATAAAATAGATACGTTTAAGTGGAACTTGCTTTGCTTGATTGGAAAGTTTATTGCCGGTCAATGTTTGATGTTGTTGAAAACATCGGGGAATTTAAGACCATTAAACATGATTTCAAAGTGAGTTTCCAATTCAAGACTGAGGTGTGTTTGACTGTTTTGTTCCAATTCTCAAACGTGGATTTGGACTCCAAACATGGATCAAAGCGTCAAATGTGGATATCTATTATTTTGAAGATGTTTGGTAACCAATTTTGAGAATCAATTCTAATTCTACGAGTTTGATATGAATCTGGCAGAATTGGCTTGGGGTAACTTCTCCATCTGGCTGATCCAATTTTATGTATTTGTACTAAAATTCAGTTACGAAAATCGATTCTGGGTAAATGTATCTAAACTTAAATCACGTTACACGATTCAATTATGACCAAATTCAATTCTACTAATGTTGATCCAAACACCCTCTGACATCCATCCAATGGACCTTTCAGCTCTGTTCCTTTCCCTTAAATTTTGACACCCAACTCGACAAATTTTTTTATATCCTCTACATATATCTACTATTGCCTCACTGTTGAAATACATTGTTAAAGTGGTCTATTACATATGTACAGATGTTATTAGGATACTTACTAGAGTAGCACTGAAAGGGAAATTGAAACTCATGGCAAAAAAATTAACATGAATATGATATGTTGAAATCCTAGACTCTTAGTTGGACATGGTTTGATGATAAAGGTTGAAAGTGAAAACTGTAAACGTATTATTAGTCTATGATAGTCACAGAGAATAGTTAAAATCAGTTCAATTTGTATAATATAGGTAAATTTCATTGTTATATGCCGTCTTAATTTGAGAAGAGCTTGGTTTGTAACTTTCCTTCACCCACTATAAAGCCGAAAATTTTAAATATTCTATTTGAATATCCAAGACAATTGCAACTTCCAACCATTATTAGCAAACTCTGTACAACTTGCAACTTAACCTATTGTTTACACGGATTTTTGGTAAACAAATATCCTCTTAGTTCGACTAAAGGAAGTTTAGATTTCAGGGTCCTTTTGAGAAAACGTTTTGCCAAAGTGTAGTGTGTGGACGGATGTGTTTTCGACAACAATAAACAACTTCAAACGAAACTGGATTTTATTGAATATGAGTCGATTACAAAATAGTTAAGCAAACCAAGATAACATGAAAGCAAATTTCGACAAAACAAGCTACACATAAGAACTGGGAATTAACAAACTGCAATGCAAGGAAATTAAAGCGTTGGTTCTGCAACATACTCCTCCATCATCACGTTCTGCTCTCGAAGTCTCATTGATGCGGACGTTTAGAGCTTTTAGTGAATTTTCAGAGTTTTTTAGTTGGGAACCTCTTCTTCTGCTGCTGCTTCCTTTATTTATATTGTTCTTTCTGCCCATGTTCTTGGCGGTTTTCCTTGGATGCACGATGGCTTCGTGGGTTTTGAATTTTGGCGCCATACCCCACGTTTAGCCGATGGTCTTCGCGCACGTGACTCTATTGCCACGTGGATGGTTCTGAGTCGTGGGCAACCGTTGCTATTCGTGGCATCGTGGGTGTATGCACGTGCTCGTACTCACTTGTTATTCGGTAACTGCCTCTTCCATTAAGGTGATCGAGATTTCTTCATCTTCTGAGTGTGTCGAGTTATGGCTTTTACTAACTTGTCCTTGAGGGACATCGTGTGCTGAGTTGCCGGCTTCGCCCAACCCCTTCTGTCGAGAAACCACTTTTTGTACCATGGTGTCGATAATTGTAATGCTTGTAATTTTGGCTTAACAGTTGCCCCCCAAAAATGTTGGTTGTCGACTGCTTTAGCTCAAAGACACCAAGCATTTTTTCTTATCGCAGCCGTTCAATTCCAACGATTCAAATGCTTTGTGCTCTCGACCATTCGATCTTCAAGTCCAATCGGCAGCCATAACGTCTGGTGACTTCTCCACTAGCTGACAGTTATAGCCTTTTTAGGGCCATGATTTCACCTATGCCAAAAAGCTGAAAGGTGACATGAATTAATTAATAAAATAATCGCTTGGAACCCAAAGTTTTTATAAATTGCTGCTCAATGCGGCTTGGGTTCCGTTTCCCCTTCCGTTTATAAATACCCTCTTGGTATTCCTTGTTCAAGCTTTACTCTTTCATCCAACCTGCAACTTCTTCTTCCAGACTTCATCACTTCATCTTCTTCCGTCTTCTCTGAAATACTTGCTGCGTCTTTCAATGGCTTCCAATCCTGAGCAAACCATTCCGTTGGCCACCGAGCTTAAGCTGGATGAGTCCAAACGCGTGCCAATCCCAGAACCTCCCAACGAAGCAGAGAAGAGAGCTATCTGGAAATCCCAGGTACTCATTCCTTTCTCTGTTAATGGTACTTTACGCGCCATTTTAGGCCCTTTGAAAGTAGTGAAGCATGATAGGCCCAATAGTCTCCCTGTAGAACATGAATCATTTCACCCTAGCGTTAGGGGAGAGGAGCTCATTTTGGCATTTCAACCCTCTTACCGTATGCCATTTCTTTCTGACCCGAAACGAGCCTTTCGTTCGGCCCCTCCTAACCCTTCTGCTAACGACAAGGCCTACCTGAAATGGTTAGATAGGGTTGAGGGAGATAAGAAACAACACTGGAAGGATGTAGGGATTTTCGACTTGATTCAGTTGTCGAGATCTCCAATCTCGTATAACCCTGCTATGCTGTTGAGTGCACTTTATTTCTGGGAGAGGTCCACTAATTGCCTTCATGTTCCCTTTGGTATGATCACCCCCACCCTTTTGGATGTTGCTGCTATCACCGGATTGTGGCCCATTGGTGATGATTATCATTCTGCACCTGCTCCTGTTAAACCCATCTCGATTCCTACTGACAACATTTCGTTTAGTCGATTCATTAAGGACCATTATGTCGAGAGTGGTGAGGTGTCTGATGCTGAACATGTCGCTTTCTTGCTGTATTGGCTGTCTGCTTATGTCTTTTGCACCAAATCTTTGCGCATACCCGCCAAGCTTTTGCCTTTAGCCAATCTGCTTCACGAGGGTCGACAACTTGCTATGGCTAGGCTCGTCCTTGGCAACCTGTATCAAATGCTGAATGAAGCTGTCGAGGATATCCGGAACACCAAGACCGTCTCTCTGAATGCGGCTGGACCACTTTGGCTGTTTCAACTTTGGTTGAATGCAGTCTTCGAATCTCTTCTGCCGGTACAAGATAATCCTCTAACTGCTTCTAACACCAGGATTGATGCCCATAGGCTCGAGACCCTGACCCCTGCTTATGATGTGTCGAGTTTCGAAGCGGACTTCAGGAAGTACTTTACCATGTTTCTCGAGCTGAAACACTACCGTTCCAGTTTCTCTCCTTACAGCAAGGCTATTCGTGGCCCTTTCTGGCTGAGGAATTCTTATCCTAATGCCTCTGATTCTGCGTTGCCCAAGGAGCACCACATCACACTTTGGAGGACCCTCTTATCTCCTAGGGTTTTAACTGTGGGCTTTGCTAGCAGTGACTACACTCTATGTGGCTACAACCCTCAATTGGTTTCTCGACAGTTTGGGCTTAGCCAAGTTCTACCCAACACTCTATTTGACAAGAGTCTAGTCCTGTACCCCGGAACTATTAAGAGGGTTTCTGTTTTCGACAAGACTGTTCAATTTTATAACAAGAAACTCCTCAACCTGAGCCCCTTCACTTACGCTCCTTCATATTATGCCACTAATGCTTTCAAAGCCTGGTGGTCTGAGTATTGGGCTCAAATTTCGAAGCCCCTCGTCGATTGTCTGCAATGCATGACAGATGCTTTTCTTTTGCAGAAGCAGGATCCGAAGAAGACCAAAGGTATGCACCTGGCAGAAATTCGATCTTTTCAAGAGTTCTTTGGTGTGGTATATTACCCAACTCTTCGCCTTCGAGATACAGTTGCGCAAGCAGCTCAAGTATTAAGGCAAAAATGGGAACTTAAAGCCAAGAAATCCAAGTTAGTGGTTCCTCCTGGTGAGGAAGGTCTATCTTTTGTTATTCGAAAAACTGGCTTTAGGTTCCCGTCTTTGCCTACGAGTAAGTTTGCATTGGCTTTTCCACCGGTCTTGCCTAAATGGGTTGACCATATAAACATAAATGTATTGGCCAATCAAGCTCTACCTCCTCGAAAGCGAGTGACTTGGACTAAGTACCACCTATGGAACTTTCCGTATCATGTGCCCGTCGAAATCTTCAACCACATATCGCTGAACATGCGTATTGGTCAAGGTAATACTTCGACTTGGCCTTGGTTTTCCTGTTTTACTTCTTAATTTTTCTTTTGTTTACAGCTGAAGTCATTATTCGACCAGCTCCTCAAGTTATTTCCCCAGTGGCTCATTCCTCCAAGGACCAGCCGGTCGTGATTGAGGATGATGATGATGATGATGAGGATGATGATGTCAGTCTTGCTGACAAGCTCAAGGTACTTTCCTCATGCTTTTACCTTTTCCTTTTCGATTTCCTTGGATTATGGGCTGACGTATTTTTCGACAGAGCCGGAAACGGAAACCTAAGCCTGTTGCTTCGGCCAGTCAGAAGAGGGCCAAGGGGGTTGGTGTTTCCACCCCTAGTGGGGCTTCTAAGTTGGCATCTGATGCTCAAACAGAAGTCGCTGACAAAGAGGGTGGTGGCGGCGCCGCCATTCAGGTATGTTCTCCATTCTCGAGGGTACCTTGTGATATTTTTAACCCGTGGTTTCCTAATCTGAGTCATCTCTTGTTTGTTTTGTTTCCTTTAGACTGATGTTCATGAGCACTCTACCTCCAATCCTCCATCCCGTGAGAATTCTCCAGTTCCCATTCCTGCAAAATCCAAAACTGAAGGTGTCGAGAAACCTCCCAAGGCCGCATCCTCAGCTAAGAAGACCTCCACATCTGAGGGAAGGAGGAAGGTCAGGAGCAAATCTTGTAATAAGTCTCCTCGCCGTTCCAGAAGCTCCACCAACTCGAGCCCTTCCAAAGACTCTGCTTGCCAGGTATCTTTATACTTTTCATGTTTTGTTGACTCCTTTAATATGCGTTTTACTTTATCGAAAGGGCATAAAAGAGGTTTTTCTTGCAGGAGACTCAGGGTACAACTTCTCCCATCCGCAAAACAGAGCCCCTTCCAGGCAAGGATGACAGCCCTATGCCTCCTCCAAAATCGACTGCCACTGTGCAACATTCGCCTCATAACAAGGGTGGCTCTTCATCTCATGTGTCTAGTGAAAAGCTCGACACTTTATTTGAGGAGGACCCGCTGGCAGCTTTAGATAGCTTCCTCGATGGCACCTTGGAATGGGACTCTCCACCCCGTCAAGCTGATGCTACTGCTGAGACTGCTCAATCAAGTGGGGTAGCCAATTCTCAGCAGATCGAGGAGAGTATGGGTCGGCTGAAGGCTATTGTCTTCGCCAATGGGTTTCTCGACCAGATCCAAGCTGATCCTCAAGCAAGCCATGCTGCTAAGGAATTGCTTGTCTTTCTTCTTGGCCAAAAACTCGATTCTCAACAGGCTGCTGCTTTGGCTAACCTTCAATCTTTTTTAGTGGATGCTTCGGCCACCTTTCATCAAATCAAGGACGTTGGTCAAGCTGTCAGCTTTAAGGAAGCAAAAGTCTCTGCTGGTAAAGCTCAAGTTGCAGCAATGAAAGAGGACTTCAAGAAGTTCACTGCTAGGAAGGTTTTGATCGCAGATGAAATCTCTGAAGTCGACATCAAACTTGAAGAGCTGCATCGAGAGATTACCAAACTGGAGAAAAAGCGAGTTGATTTGGTCGAGGAAGGCCCTGCTGTGAAGGATCAATTGGACGTGCTTACTAAAGACTCCAAGGCTCTGATCATCTCGACAAAAGAGGTTGTCAAGGAATTGGAGATTGATCAGGCTGTGAAGAAGGGTCTCGATGCCAAGATTGCCACCTTTGCTGATTGTTTGAACTCTTTTAAGACCCTGCTGTAGGACTTTTTTCTTTATTAATATGTAATGATGGCACAATTCTAACCATGGCTTTCGATGCCAATTGCGTGTAATATTTCGACAATGGTTTTGGCACCTAAGCCATATAATTTGACGTTTAATTTGCCAAGTCTTTTCAGTTTCCACTACGCATTTATTTTGACGGCTATTCATTTATTGTTGCATCGCTCAAACTTCCTTGCACCCCCTCACACAGTCGTCGCTTTGTTTCTGGGGAATGAACCAATTTATTGCAATCTTATACCACGTTTTCTTGATTCAATGCAAGTCTTTGTTCATTAAAAGCCAAAGCTATTCACGATGGTGGTGGTAATCTGCATGGCCTATAACCGTAAGATGAAGAGTTGGCAACTGATTGCCACTAATTAATGCATTCCTTGGTTGTTACCCTATAAATGGAGCGTTTTTGGTTACTCCTTTTCAGTAACTTCTCCAAACTCTCCCTTGTTTCTTTTCCAGAATTCTTTTCCTGCTTTCATAACTCCCTTCAGCCATGGCTAGCCGTCGTGTTCTTAACCAGATCCGGAACTTGGCTTTTGATCAAGACTTATTCCGGGAGTTGCACTCTTTCCTCCCTTTGGCTGAAGAGCTTACGGGGCTCATTAACCAACTTCTTTCGAGGAATATTATTGCCTCGGTAAGAATTCCTCTTCAGGAGTTCTTGGGCCTCTTGCACGAAGCTGTACCTCTATATGAAGAACACCGAGAGCTTACTGCTCGAGTGTTCTTTGCCGAACACCAGATTGATGAGAAGATGGAGGAGTATGAAGAGTTGAAGGCTGCTCTTAGCCAGGCGAACCTCGAGGGGAATGTGGGAGCTCTGAAACCCTTGGTGGACAAGCTTTCTTCTACTGCCCGTGAAGAGCTGGATATTCGACAGGAGAAATCGCGACTGGAATCCCAACAAGAAGATGTCTTGAGGCGCATGGAGCCTCTTAGGGCCAGATACAATAGTTGTAGGGCCAACCCTCCTTTTTAAAATTTCTTTGCCATAGTTGTAATGCTCTATTCTATTCAATAAAACATTCGCATTTGGCAATTGATTCTCTTTTACTTCTTTATTCGATGTTTATCTCATGCAATGTTGGCTTATATGTTTTTAAATATTTGCCATTTATCGTTATTTGTCGATTACCTCCTAATTCCTTAATCGAATAAGCGTTGTTTAAAAGTACTTTCTCGACTGAAAAAGGGCCTTCCCAGTTTGGGGACCATTTTCCGTAACGTTTATCTTTTTTATCAATTGGTAAGACGACCTTCCATACGTAATCACCAAGCATAAAAGATTTAGCTCTAACCTTTTTGTTATAAGCTTTAGCAATGCGATCCTTTTGCCTGGTTAAGGTATCCAACACCAATATTCTTTCTTCGTCGAGATTGACTAGCTCGTCAAGCATCATACTCCAATAATCTTCACTTGGAATTTCCTCTTGCCTTTGAATTCTGCATGACTGTAAATATACTTCTACCGGTAGTACCGCTTCTTGACCATATGCTAGTCGAAAAGGCGTTGCTCCGGTAGATTCCTTAGGTGAATTCCTGTAAGCCCAAAGCACTTGGCCTAACGTTTGATGCCAGTTTTTAGGTTTTCGACCAACATGTTTTTTAATCAAGGAGATCAACGTTTTGTTGGCCGCTTCGACTTGACCATTCGCTTGAGCATAATAGGGGGTCGAGGTTAGGAGTTTTATACCCCAAGATTCTGCGAATGATGCTACCTTTTGGCCTACAAACACTGTGCCTTGGTCTGTAGTAAGTGACTCAGGTAGCCCAAAGCGGTACACTATGTGATTCTGAATGAACTCGATCACCGTGTCCTGGGTCACATTTTGTAGAGGAATTGCCTCTACCCACTTGGTAAAGTAATCTATAGCCACTATGATGTACTTATGCTGCCTAGAAGAACATGGGTTAATTTCACCAATTAGGTCTAAAGCCCAACCCCTGAATGGCCAAGGCTTAATGATCGAGTGTAGTTCACTTGCTGGCACATGTTGTATCCCCGCGTGTCTCTGACAATCTTGGCACCTCTTGGCATACTCCATACAATCTTTCATAATAGTAGGCCAATACATCCCTTGTCGAAATAGGATCCACTTCATCTTGATCCCTGCCTGGTGGGCACCACATAGCCCGTCGTGAACGGCCGAGATCGCTATGAACGCGTCGTCTTCACTTAAACACTTCAGTAGTGTTCCGTCGACGTTTTTCTTGAATAGCTCGTTTCCCATGATGACATAGCTCATTGCCCTGTATTTTGTCTTTCTATCTGTAGTACCCACAGGATTTTGCAAGTAATCGACAATTGACTTTCTCCAATCATTAGGTGCCATATTGTCAATGACCAGGATGTCGAGGTTAGAGGGGTTCAATTTTTCTTTGACCTCGATAAGCTCTTTTAACCTACATTTATCGACCATATATCCTGATGCGATTTGTGCCAATTCATTGGCTTCTTGATTGTCCACTCTGGCAACGTGACCTAGCCTAACTTCGTTGAACTTGGCCAACAAATTACTAGCTTTCGTGTAATACCTAGCTAGATTTTCACTAATGCACTTGTATTCCTTGGTAAGTTGCTTTATTACCAACTCAGAGTCCCCTTTTACGACGACATTCTTTGCCCCGAGGGCTATCAAGATCTCGAGGCCTGATGTTAATGCCTCATACTCAGCCTCATTGTTTGAGCAGTTACTCTTAATCCTAAACTTGAATTTCGTGGGGATGCCCCTTGGGGATACGATGAACATCCCGATCCCAGTGCCATTCTTATGGCTAGAACCATCGAAAAATAGCTTCCAAGGTTGGATGCCTACGTAAGTTATGACTTCTTGAGGCAAAGTATGGTCTGCCAGGAAGTCAGCAATTGCTTGTCCCTTAACTGCCTTTAGTGGGGCATAAGTTAGTGAATACTCGGTTAGGGCTAAAGCCCATTTACCAATTCGACTATGCAAGATAGGTTTGGATAACATGTGCTTTATTATATCATAATGAGAAAAAACCATTACATCGATTGGCTTTATATAATATTTCAGCTTTACACAAGAGAAGTACAAGCATAAACACAATTTCTCGATCATGGTGTATCGAGTCTCTGCATCATTTAACACCCTGCTTAAGTAAAATATGGCTCTTTCTTTGCTATCTTCATCTTCTTGAGCCAGCATGCTTCCGATGGTTCCATCCGTGGCAGAGATGTACAGCTTCATTGGCTTTCCTCTTATAGGTGGTGCCATTATAGGTGGGCTAGACAAGTACACTCTGAGTTCATCGAACGCTTTTTGATGCTCTGCTTCCCAGCGGAACGCATCTTCTTTTTTAAGTCGAAGAAGTGGGGAAAATGACTTGGTCTTCTCACTGAGGTTAGCAATGAATCTCCTTAGGAAGTTAATCTTTCCCAATAGTGATTGCAGTTGTTTCTTGCTAGTTGATGGACTAGTGTCGAGAATGGCTTTAGCTTTGTTTTTGTTGATCTCGATACCCTTTTTATGCACCACAAAACCCAAAAAATCACCTGCAATAACACCAAAGGCACATTTAAGGGGATTCATCTTCAAGCCATATTTTCTCATCCTCTCAAAGGATTTCCTTAGATGCAACAAATGGTCATCCCTTGATGGGGATTTCACCACAATGTCATCAATATAAACCTGCATGAAGGTTTCTATAAAATCATGAAAAATGGTATTCATTACCCTTTGGTAGGTCGCGCCAGCGTTTTTCAACCCAAATGGCATGACCACCCACTCGTACGTCCCCAAGGCACCGGGACATCGAAAAGCTGTTTTCGACACGTCCTCTTCTGCTATGAAGATTTGGTTGTAGCCTGAGTAACCATCCAACAAGCTTAAGTATTCATGACCAGCAGCTGAATCCACCATCATCTCAGCAATAGGCATGTGATACTCGTCTTTTGGAGTGGCAGCGTTAAGATCTCGGAAATCTATGCAAACTCTCATCTTTCCATTCTTCTTGATTACTGGAACCACGTTGGCTAACCAGTCCACATATCGAGCTGTTCTGATAAATTTACACCTGAGGAGTCTTTCGATTTCTTCCTTGATTTTCACCAACACATCTGGATGGAACCTCCTGGGCAGTTGCTTGACTGGTTTCTTGTTTTCTTTGATGGGTAACTTCAATTCCACCACTTCTCGACTGAGGCCAGGCATTTCATCGTAATCCCAAGCGAAACAGTCTTTGAATTCCTTGAGTAATTTCACCATCCTGTCTTTTAGCTCCGGGTCAATGAGAGCACTAATATACGTTGGCCTCTTTTCTAAGCCATCACCCAGGTCTACTTCTTCTAAAGGGTCTTGCGCTTCCATTTTCTTGGAAAATTCGACCACTGGCTTCTCGAAGCCTAATGGGCCGTCATCATAGATGCAATCTAGCCTCAGATTGCAAAGGTCCTCGAATCCGCATTCCTCAGCACTCTGCTCGTTTATTTCTATGCACGTGTCATCCTTATTTATTGTTGCCTCCTCCTGAGGTGTCAATTCGACAGGCAGGATTGAGACATTAGCTTCGTCTATAGCCATTTCTTTGGCCATCCTCTCGGCCTCCAGGGTCGTTCTTATTTTGTTTTCGGCTGCGTAAGCCGAAATTCGAGCCATGCTCGAATTAATCATCTTTATCATTGGCTTGCCACCCATCAGTGGCATCTTTCTCTTCATCACTGTGCCATCCGCTCATGGCATCAGGTTTACATGCTTCATTGAGGTTTAGGCCTCGGATGAGATCCAACGTTACTGAATACTCTGAGTAGGGGTTGAAGTATTGGCTAGCCACTGTGTCTAAAGGAGCAATTGTGGCTAAATTCTTCTCAAAATTCTTCTTACCAACGTAACTTGTTTCTGCTAAATAGTAGCTTTGATCTGCTTGTACATTTTCGACAACTCCATCAGCTTTCCAAATGGATATACGTTGGTGTAAGGTCGAAGGCACTGCCCCCACGCCATGAATCCATTCTCTTCCCAGCAGCAAATTGTAATTGGCCTTTGAAGGGACCACAATGAACAATGTGGAACGGGCTACTGTTCCTACGGTTATGTTCAACATGATTGCCCCTAGGGAAGAACCTGTCTTTCCTTCATAATCGGAAAGCACCATGTCATGTGAGATTAGATCCGCTTCAGTTTTTCCTAACTTCTTGAGCATAAATCCGGACATGAGGTTAATTGCAGCTCCCCCGTCGACAAGGACTTTGTTAACACCCTTCTCCTCGACTCTGGCCCAAACAAATAGCGGTTTCAAATGGCTCTTCATTTGCTCGGTTGGCCTTTGGAAGATAACTCTTTCATCTTCGACGGATCCTCTCTGCATCACATAATAACACAAAGGATTGTCATCTGGTTCGTCGTCGACATAGTAGTCTTCCTCGCTTTCAGTGACCTCTGAGATTCTATCGAATTCTGCAGGTAGGATGGACACGATGCAGATGATGTTGAGCTCTTCTCCCTCACTGTCGTCGAAATCTTCGAGCATGTCTTCATCCTCATCCTCGACGACATCCTTCCCTTTTTCCTTAGCTGGATTTGGTGGTATGGTTGTTCCCTGTTTGATGGCGTGATCCAGCTGGTTGATAATCGACGTCACACTAGGTTCATTGCGAGAGTTGTCTTCTGGCTTTATGTCCCATAATGAGCGGAACTTGCCACCTCTTTCCCTCTCAGCTTTCCTTTTCCTCAAAAAACGCCTGAACTGAGTCCTGGTCATCTGTTCAGGAGCATAGTAGTTCTCAGAGCCATAGGAGTAGCTTCGTGACACACGGGAATTGTTGATGTAAGAGGATCCCTGGCCTAAGTCGATTTTCTGCCACTTAGGGTATGGTTTTGGCCTTGGAGGCGTTGGCCTGAACCATTGGTTTCTTGGCAATCCAGCATTGGGGAGGTAAGTTTTGTCTTTACTGCTTGTTTTCTGGCCTTTATGGCCATCGAGTTCCTGGTCTCTTTCGACCTACTCCTCGTGAGGGTACTTCAGTCTCCTGGATACAGGAGCCTTCCTCTGATAATGCCTTTTCATTTCTGAATCTTGATAGGCCTTGGCTGCGGATTTGTCGAAAACAGCGCTGCATCGAGGGCACAGCATAACTTCTTTCTCGCCATCTTTGCTGCGGGATAGAAACTCGACAAGGGTTTCTCCAGCCTTGGGGTAAACCTCTTCCAAGTTCACTTCTTTCACGACGTCTGGTTCTTCGACAGCCGTGTTTTCCTCCTTTGCCTCCTCGAGTGTCAGGCCCAGATTCAGCTTCTCGGAAATGTCAACCATGCCAATGTAGAAAGGTTCCACGTAGTTGGCTTCAGCTACCTGCAGTGGGTCGGAGTTAATCTTCATTTGACTTTTGGCTTTTTCGTCATACTTGAGCCTTCCTGAGTCCAATGCCCCCTGCACGAGGTCCCTGAAACGAACACATTGTGAGGTCCAATGACCAAAAAAGTTATGATATTTGCAATATTTCTTCCCTTTCCTTTGTTCAGGAGAGGGAAGTTTTTGGTCTTTGGGGACCACAAGCAAACCATCAGACACAAGTATATCATAGATTGCATCACATTTGGCCACATCAAAAGTATAAGTTTTTACAGCAGGAATCGTGTTCTTGGGGTTTTCCTCCCCAAGTTTGTTTTCACGTGGTTTCAATGCTTTACACACATAAGGATCCCCTGGCTGAAGTTCAGCCAGATTGACGTCATTCAAATCAACGTCCGCAGGGACTTCTCAATAGACACATGGACTCTGACCTACTGAATCCGCATCTATGTACGCTACCTTCTCCTTCTTTGGCCACTTAGTAGTCTTGGCCCTTTCCTCTGACTTTTCGGCCTTTAACAATTCGATGTGCCTCACTCTATCTGCGAGCAAAGACATATCTCGAATATACTGAGTGTCGATCTTCTTTCTAATAGAATACTCTAGACCACCAGCGGCTAAGACAACTAGCTCGTGTTCAGGAACATGGGTGAAGCATCGAGATTTAAGCATCCTAAACCTGTTTAGGTAATCATCAATAGACTCTGCTGGCTTTCTTTTGACACTAGCCAGGTCCTTCAAACTTACTTTGCACTCTCCCCTAAAGAACTGTTCATGGAAAATTCTTTCCAACTGGGCCCATGTATGGACTGACCTAGGAGCGAGGGTGGTGAACCAGGTAAAGGCATTTTTGGTTAAAGAACTCGGGAAGTACTTCATTTTTAAATTTTCATTGATGGCTAAGTCTCCTGCTTCGATTTGGTACCTGGCTATGTGTTCTACCGTGGACTCTCCTGAATCCCCTGAGAACTTAGTGAATTTGGGGACCTTCCAGCCTCGAGGAAGTTCTGATTCGAGAACCTCCTCTGTAAAGGCTGACACAAAATGGGGTCTATTCGCGAAACCCACGTTGAAACCATGTTGGTTCAACAATTGCTCCACCACGGCAGCAACATTTTGTTGCCCCCCAGCGTTCTGGTGTCGAATTCTTTCTAGCACACCATCAGCGTGTTTTTCCCTGTTTACCATATACACATTTTGCAATGGTGGCTGCACTGCCTCGTACAAAGGGTTTGCCCTCATCTCTTGGGGTTGCGGCGCTTGATAGCGCACCGGGGCAGGGACATGGTTAGGCAACGGGATTTGGTTAATCCCTGGTGCCGGTTGGACCTCGACTGGTGCCCCCAGGGCTGTCGCCAAACGATCCATCTGTCGTGCCAAATGCTGATTATTGGCATTATTATTTTGGAGCACAGGGTTGATTAGCTCACCTATCTGTCGAGATAGCATGTTAACCATTTCATGGTTACTATCATCTACTTGTTGCCTAATGGCTTGAAGTGAACCATTATTCATACCTGTAGATAAATAAATTTGTGAACTAGATCCAGGAATAGGGGGACTAACTCGACTTCCCAAGTTTAACATTGTTCCATTTGCCCCAAAAGGGGGAATGCTGAATGGGGAACATTTTCAGGGAACGTCGAATACGTGCCTTGTATGCCTTGCATCATAGATGTAGGCATACCATAAGGCATGTCCCTCGTAATCGTTGGAACAATTTGTGCCTGTACTGATGTAGATACAGGCATTTCTGCAACTGCAGAAATTGCCACGTTCTGGGTTGGCATACTGGTGCCATGCCCCATTCCAGTAGACACTTCTTCATTATTATTACCACTACTTCCCCCGGGACTACTCTGATTACCCACGTTAGATCCTTGAGGGGAGGTTCTTCCTCGGTTGCTTGTCATACTCAAAGTCTTACCACTTCTCAGGTGCATATAAATCACAATCCAGGCAAGTAGCAAATACCAAATAGCATGCAGCAAACAAAACACACAAAACGCTTCTGTAAAACTTAGTTTTCACAAAAACGGTCCCACTGGGCGTGCCAATTTGTTTACACGGATTTTTGGTAAACAAATATCCTCTTAGTTCGACTAAAGGAAGTTTAGATTTCAGGGTCCTTTTGAGAAAACGTTTTGCCAAAGTGTAGTGTGTGGACGGATGTGTTTTCGACAACAATAAACAACTTCAAACGAAACTGGATTTTATTGAATATGAGTCGATTACAAAATAGTTAAGCAAACCAAGATAACATGAAAGCAAATTTCGACAAAACAAGCTACACATAAGAACTGGGAATTAACAAACTGCAATGCAAGGAAATTAAAGCGTTGGTTCTGCAACATACTCCTCCATCATCACGTTCTGCTCTCGAAGTCTCATTGATGCGGACGTTTAGAGCTTTTAGTGAATTTTCAGAGTTTTTTAGTTGGGAACCCCTTCTTCTGCTGCTGCTTCCTTTATTTATATTGTTCTTTCTGCCCATGTTCTTGGCGGTTTTCCTTGGATGCACGATGGCTTCGTGGGTTTTGAATTTTGGCGCCATACCCGACGTTTAGCCGATGGTCTTCGCGCACGTGACTCTATTGCCACGTGGATGGTTCTGAGTCGTGGGCAACCGTTGCTATTCGTGGCATCGTGGGTGTATGCACGTGCTCGTACTCGCTTGTTATTCGGTAACTGCCTCTTCCATTAAGGTGATCGAGATTTCTTCATCTTCTGAGTGTGTCGAGTTATGGCTTTTACTAACTTGTCCTTGAGGGACATCGTGTGCTGAGTTGCCGGCTTCGCCCAACCCCTTCTGTCGAAAAACCACTTTTTGTACCATGGTGTCGATAATTGTAATGCTTGTAATTTTGGCTTAACACCTATACAACTAATCAACAATTTAGCAGATGGAGAAGTTGCAACCATTGAGCAATTTCAGCTCGTAATTTTAACATCTAACAACTTAGTAACTCATAATTGCATAAATTCATAGAGCTACTCACGTCAGTGTCATGTCAGTTGCAGCTATGTCCCTAAGATGAATTCACAGAACAATCACAAGGCACGCCCGGTACCAAATTTGCCACTTAGACTAAGAAAAAAAATGAAGTTAAAAAATTTGATTGAAAAAGAAATATGTTAAGTATCTTCATGAACTGTTAACTAGCCTCTTTCATAATCACAGGACTTGTTTAGATGACTCAGAAGCACAACATACGGCAAAACAAATTCACAATTAAGTGCGAAGAAAAGCATCAGTTAATGAGCTTGTCAACATAAGAACTTACCTGAAGTTCAGAGATCAAGTGTAAAAGCATCACATGCTCTATCTTCGCACTTGCACTTTTTAAGACCATGACCATGACCATTACACAAAAAGCAAACTGTAAAGTAAAATCAGACAGCAAGTAACATCTAATGCATAAAACCTACAGATGCAACAAATTCACAATTATGAACAGAGTTCTATAGTGTTCTTTCACAGTCAAGAAAGCAAAATCAACTGTGTGCTGCTATCACTAAGCTTTAGGGGAAAAAAGATAACCAAAGCATCACCAAAATGAAACCCACGCAAGGGGTAGCGGCTAGGTTTAACCTTTCCCAACACAGTATGTGGGTGACACAATATAGTGTACATGGGTGACCCAGGATCTTCTTTTTGGGCCAGAAATCTGAATCAAGATTTGGCCCGCAATTTTTTATCAAATAATATGGCTTCAGAAAAAAAATTGCTGATTGGACCAAAAACAATATATATTGAGAAAAATATATTTTTGTTAGGAAAAAACAAAACGGCCAACAAGCAAACTAGCCTCTAAGAAAGAAGGATCCCCTAGAGACTGCTGACAAAAATGAGCTCATCCCCAAAGGAGGGTGATAAAAAAACACAAGCATCCTATGAGAGCACCCCATGCTTAGCCAACCAACAAGCCACTACATTTCCCTCTCGAAGAGTATGACGCAACACAACCTTCCAATTTTGCCTAAGAAGGCCACAAATAGCACCAATAATAGCCGCATACTGGTGGAACCTTAACCAACTTTGTTAGAGAAGATGAAGCACCGAGGTTGAGTCTGTATGCGACACAATCTGTCGGAACCCAAGATCTCAATAATGTTGCAGACGGTGAAGGACAGTAACCAGCTTCGCCTCCAAAATTGCTATTACCCCCGGCAAGTAAGAATAGCCAACAACCCAACCCCAAGGGAATTACGAACCACTCCCTCAAGCCTAGCTCTCCCGGGATTACTAAAAGAGTTGCCATCAGTGTCTGGTAGAGACAAGGACGTCGACGCAACTTGACCAAAGAGTTGCAGCACTGCAACAGATCTAGAACTAATGAGCTGCAACGGATCTTTGAGGCCCTTTCTAACATTCTCACTTTCATTGATTAAAATTCTTGCAAGTCTCGCCACCAAAGGATTCTCTATCATGAGGGACGTGTATGTTTTGTTTTAAGTATACCTGAACATCTGAAAATTAGCAACATCCTTCATACATACAGATTGTTATACAAATGTTTGCAGGGTTACAAACCGTCACAAATGCATGTTTATTGGATGTCCATCACTTTATGTTCACCTATCCTTATTGTTGTTTAAAGTTACATTCATATGAAAAGTTCCCAGACAATTTTCTAGCTTTCACGTTTTCTCACTTTTTCTTCTTCTTGAAAAGCCGCATCCTGCATTCCTATGAAAGTTAAAGTACTTTAAAGATGGTTCCCAAACATACCATGCATCTATACATTATTGATTTACAAGATGAAATTATGGTTTCAAATCCTATATTTTTAGGTGTACGGAGCTTAATTTTTTAACAAAAAGCTGGACTTAATTTTAGAAATCTTTTCTATTAAAGCATCATACTTTTCTGCTTTTACTTTTTGGCACATGAGAGGGATTGATCATATATAAAATTAAGGTAAACGCAATAGCAATAAGGTAGAAAGTGAAGGAAAAATAAGAAATAAATTAAAAGTGCTTACAGCCGAAAATGCACAACCATCCAAAGTAGGTGATGCTAGTGTCGTAATGATATACGGGACGGCACCGAAGAAAAAAAATGCTCAAAATCAACGACACTTTGATCAATTATTTTTTTTTTTGAAAGTAATCAAATTTTTAAATTTACATTACGAATACCAAGCTAAATTTATACCTCCAATCTTTTTTGTCTTTGAATCTTATTTTTCTAACAAGCTCTTCAACATCAAAATTCTACTAACCTTTTCTGTGCCTCATCTTCTCATCTTTTACCATCCTCGGAGAAACACACGTATATTTAACAACTATTTAAATGATTTTAGGTAAAGTTCGATTTTTAACACACATATCTTAAAGACTATGATGATTTAACCAAAATTTTACTTACAAATTACAATCATTTAAACAACGTTAACTTTTATAGATGAACAAACTAGAATAAATTACTATGAAGTAAACAAGCACTATATTCTTGTTTGGCAAAAGAAAATAGAATAATAATGTTCGGCTACATTAAGATTGATCACATGAATTAGATTTAGACAAAAAGAAGTGAAGATAAAAATAGAGAAGTAGTAGTAGTGGAAATCATCCCTGTCCATTTCACCAAAGTAGTTGATGCTGAAGATTGATCTTCTGTCTGGTGAGGAGGCTTTCTGTAGTAGAATGGAAAATAAGGTAGAATAGGATCCGGGGGTGGTGGGGTGCCAAAACTGCCACCACCAGCACCACCTCCGCTGTTACCATCACCGGCACCGCCGCCATAAGGGGGTGTTGGGTTGTAAGGGTAATACCCTGAAGGTGGTGGGTATGTTAACCCGGTTTGTGGCGGTGTCTGTGGTGTAGTTGAGCCTGAAGGAGTTGTAGGAGTGGTGCCGCCAACGATTGGTGGTGAAGGGTAACATGGATATGCGCATGGGTTGTCGGATCTTGTTGTGCCCGGAAAACAGAGAAGGATTATTGAGAGCAAGAAGAGAGTGGAAGTAGATGAGTTTGAGTGAGAGGAGGACATGTTAGGATGGAAGGAAAAAGATGGGAAACCAAACAATAAAAGATGAGGTGGGAAAGAAGAAGGAAGAGAAGCAAGTGCTTTGTAAGTTTGTTAATTAGGGTGAGGAAACAAGTGGGTTGTAAGAAATGTGTGGGTGGTCTTATTAGATTGCTACGGGTGTTTTGTCACATTGCAACAAATAGAGAGGAGGCAAGGATCGAAAAGAAAGTAGTAGCTACTTGGAGTGATGATGAGGAAGGAGAAGTCAAACTTGGGGCTGCGTCTACTGTGGGTTGTTTCGTAACTGACCCACGGTAGTACAGTTACTGTTTTACACTTAAATTATAAAAATACCCCCACCTTTTCTTTTTACTTCCTTTCTTCTCCTTTTCTCCCACTGTCTCTCTCCAATGCAATGAACCCAGAAAACAACGAATCGGAGAGAGAGGGGGTTCTGCTAAAATCAAATGTCTCCATTTTATTATGTCTTGGTTGAGATTTGCATGAAAAAATTGGTGATTTGAAAGTGAATGGGATCTGAAGGAAGAAAATGGGGCTTCACCCTATCTGTAAAAAAATCTTAAATCCACAAATTTCAGGTCCATCTAAATGGGAGATTGAGTCCAGGTAAAATAGCATCCCTCTTAATTATCACGCTGCAAATTTAACAACGATTTGAGGATGCAAGCTTCCAAATACAATGAACTAACTGGATGAGACCAATTTCTAAAACAAAACGCAAACTTTTTCTTAGATCTGACAAACCCAGAAACTGCATTTTACGCTACATGGCAGTTCACGAATGAGAACGGGTGGGTGGTGAGGGAGGGAGAAGGGGCTTCTGAAATCTACTTCTAATTTTGCAAATTAAAACTTTCCATATCACTGTTTCTTTCTGTTTTGCTTCTAACAAAGCGGAAGTTTCTTGATTGATTGCAGAGAAAACTGAGAATGTATTGAATGAATGTAAAATCTACTGTTATTACAAGCTTTATACTAAGAGAGTTGTTAAGCAAACTCTAACTAACCGGTTAACAACTTAACCAGATATCTAACAAACTAAACTAACCATAGTAGAGCTAACCATGGTTAACTACCTAAGGTGGTAAGCTAACACTATCTTATTCAACAGCCCCCCTCAAACTGGAGAATGGATGTTATGCATCCCCAGTTTGGAGTAGATACTATGGAATGGGGCAAGGGTCAAAGGTTTTGTAAGAATGTCAGCAATTTGCAAAGAGGAAGACACTGGTAGAAGATGAATGAGTCCTTGTTGAAGCTTCTCACGGACTATGTGACAGTCGAGCTCAATATGCTTGGTCCTTTCGTGATAACTTGGGTTGTGAGCAATGTGCATAGCTGACTGATTATCACAATACATTGATACAGGAGTAGAATGAGAAACTTCTAGATCACGAAGAAGGTAATTGAGCCATTGTATCTCACACACTGTTGCTGCCATGGCCCGATATTCTGCTTCACAAGACGAACGAGATGTGGTTGTCTGCTTCTTTGACTTCCATGAAATCAGTGCACTACCAAGAAACACACAATAGCCAGTGATAGACTTTCGTGTATCCACACAACCAGCCCAATCAGAGTCACTAAATGCAGTTAAGGTAGTGGAAGATGTAGCTGGATAGAAAAGACCACAACCTGGAGTACCTTTGAGGTATCTCAGTACTCTGTGAGCTGCTGCCTCATGAAGGTCTGTAGGAGAAGATAAAAACTGACTGAGTTGATTAACAACAAAGGCTATGTCAGGCCTTGTAGTTGTGAGATAAAGTAACCTGCCAATGAGCCTTCTATAAGAGCCAATGTCATCAAGTGGTTTTCCTGTAGATACTCCAAGCTTATGAGAGTGATCCATTGGAGTAGAAGCAGGTTTGCAACCCAGCAAACCAGAATCTGAAATGAGTTCCAAAGTGTACTTTCTCTGATTTAGAACAATCCCAGCAGTAGATCTGGCAATCTCCAATCCTAAGAAGAACTTGGCTTCTCCTATATCTTTGATCCTAAACTGAGCATGAAGTGATTGTTTCACTGACACAATCTCAGTCATATCATTGCCTGTCAATAGGACATCATCCACATATAGAAGAAGAGCTGTGAATGAAGATGAAGTCTTCTTAACAAAGAGTGTATGATCTGCTGCACTTTGCTGGAATCCTAGCTGTTGAATGGCTTTACTAAGTGTAGAGAACCATTGTCTGCTTGCTTGCTTGAGTCCATACAGAGATTTCTGGAGCAAACACACTTGATTAGGCTTAGAACAGGACAACCCTTGTGGAAGTGACATATAGATTTCCTCATCTAAAGTGGCATGAAGGAATGCATTATCTACATCCAATTGATGTAAGAACCAGTTCTGAGAAGAAGCCAATGCTACAAGCACTCTGAGTGTAGTCATTTTTGCTACTGGTGAAAAGGTGTCCATGAAATCGATCCCTTCAATCTGGGTATAGCCTTTGACCACCAACCGAGCTTTATACCTCTCTATTGAACCATCTTGCTTGTGCTTGATTTTGTAAACCCATTTGCATCCAATGGGAACCTTGTCATGAGGTTTGTCTACCAAAATCCATGTGTTATTTCTCTCTAGTGCTTCCAGCTCTTGATCCATGGCTTTTCGCCAGCATTCGTGTTTAACAGCCTCAAAGTAATGTGTAGGTTCAACAGCAGTAGTAATGTTCATAACAAAGGTTTGATAATTTGAACCCAAATGCTCATAAGAAATAACACTAGAGAGAGGATAAGGATTACCCTTGCTTGTAGTGTCTGGCACAGCAGTAGAGACAGCCAAATTGCAATGGTAGTCCTGGAGATAAGAAGGTGGTTTCCTGGTTCGATGTGATGTTTGCTGGATAACACCTTGTGCTGGAGCCAAACTAGCTGGCACTGGTTGTACTATAGGTGTCTCGGGTGAAACAATGGGTGAATAATCAAATGGCTCTTTTGATGAAAAATTAGGTAAAGGCAAAGTACTATCAGTGGTACTCTCAAGAGAAGATGATGCTGATATTTTGTATGGAAATACATTTTCATGAAAGACAACATTCCTAGAAACTGAGATGGCTCTAGTTCCTAGATCATAGACCACATACCCTTTGGTACCCGCTTTATATCCAAGAAAGATACACTTTTTAGCTCTAGGATCAAACTTAGTCCTATGACTTGTAAGTGTGGAGACAAAACAAAGGGATCCAAAGACTTTGAGATGGGACAAGTCAGGTAGCTCTTGGTACAAAAGTTGGTAAGGGCACTTATGTCCCAACACTGGTGTAGGCAACCTGTTTATTAAAAACACAGCATGTGCTATAGCATAGGTCCAGAAAGAAGTAGGTAGGCTGGCTTGGAAAAGTAAAGCACGAGCCACATTCAGGATATGTTGGTGTTTCCTCTCAACAATAGAATTTTGTTGAGGGGTTTCCACACAACTAGTTTGATGTGTGATTCCTTTTGAAGCATAAAACTGAGGAATATCAAATTCTTTACCATTGTCACTTCTTATGGTTTTAATGGTAGTGGCAAACTGATTTTCTACTAGAACACAAAAATCTTGAATAAGGGGTCTCACCTCTGCTTTGGATTTAAGCAGATAAACCCAAGTATGTCTAGTAAAATCATCAACTATTGTGAGAAAGTAAGAAAAACCATTAAGTGAAACAGTAGACACAGGACCCCAAATATCAGCATGAACCAATTGAAAAATAGCTGAAGAACAAGAATTACTCAAAGGAAAACTCAATTTTCTTTGCTTTGCAAGAGGACAAATGTCACAAACTTGCTCTTTATTACACTCAATGTAAGGAAATAGGTCTCTAATGGACTGCCCTTTTACAAAAGATGGATGGCCTAGCCTAAAATGCCAAAGGTTATGCATACTAGGTATGAAATTACAAGCTAAGTTTGTATTATCAACAATAGATTCCGGAACTGAAACAGAGTTACAAATGGCTTTGGTAGAAGACCTGGGATTTCCTTTCATGAGTAGATATAGGCCTTTGACTGCTCTAGCTGTGCCAATCCTCTTGTAAGCAATGGAATCCTGTATAATACAATCATCATCTTCAAAAGTCAGTTTATACTTCAGGCATTTAACTAACTTATGAACAGAAATGAGATTGAATTCAAAGCTAGGTAAATACAACACATTGTGTAGCTCAAAGAAAGGTGTAATTTTTATAGTCCCTTTGACGGTGGCAGGAACAATGACACGATTTGGCAGAGAAACTTTCACAGGGGGAACATGTCTGTATGAACTGAAAGCTTCAAGCTTGTTGCAAATATGATCTGTGGCTCCAGTGTCCAAGACCCAGATAGGATTGAGAAAATTACCATTATGAGTTGGAATTACTTGTGTGCATGAATTCACACTTGCTGTTCTTGACTCCTTCTGATCTTGTGTTGGTAGCAAAGCAAGCAAATTCTGATACTGGTCTGCAGTGAACCCAAAACGAGTATTTCCAGCATCCTTGCCCTCTTGATCATCATCATCTTGATGATCTCCATCTGTCTGAACCAGATTGGCTGATTTGCTGGCATACTTTGGATTCTTGAACTTGAAACCCGGAGGAAATCCATGCTTCTTGTAGCATTCCTCAATTGTGTGACCCATCTTGCCACAGTAGGAACATTTCTTGGAGTTATACTTGCTCCCTCCATAACCAGAAGATTGACCACAAGATTGGCCTTGACCCTGTACCCCCCTGGAATCGTTACCACCATGTTCTCTTGAGGCTAACAGAGCCTTCGAGCCAGAAACATTTTCAGACGAAAATTGTCGCTCTTGTTGAGCTATCATAGCAAAAACCCTATTCACATTAGGCAAATTATCTAGAAGCATCAATTGGGAACGAACACCCGAAAATTGATCATTCAACCCTCGAAGGAACCTCACCACTTGATTCTTGTTCCTTTCTTCAGCAATTTTCGTGATCGCACCACACGCACAAACAGGGTTACAGGTACAAATGGGTAGAGGATTGAGTATGTCTAATTCATCCCAAAGAGTCTTCATGCTTGTGTAAAACTTGGAAACAGAAGAATCACCTTGTTTTATGCTGAAGATTTCTTCTTGTAATTCTGAAATCCGAAATAGATCTGCTTGTGAAAATCGTTCTCTGAGTTCTTTCCACACATCTGCAGCTTTGTCACGCCATAGAATCGATTGGGCAATCTCCACGTTCATCGATTTGATGAGCCAGCTTAACACCATCATGTTGCAACGCTGCCAGTAGGGAAGAACGGGATGATCCTGCGGCGGTTCTCCGATCGTGCCGTCGACGAATCCCAGCTTGTTCTTCGTCATCAGACTCATCTTCATTGCACGAGCCCAGTTGTGGTAGTTTCCATCTGAAAGTGGAGGAGAAACCAGAACGGTAGAAGGGCTCTCGTTGGGATGGATGTAGAGAGCGTGTGAGGCGGTTTGTGCATCTTGCACAGAGAACGGGTACGGCGTCGCGATCGCCGCCATGGGAGCGCGCAGCAGAGCTCTCTCTAAGAGAGCTCTGATACCATAACAAAGCGGAAGTTTCTTGATTGATTGCAGAGAAAACTGAGAATGTATTGAATGAATGTAAAATCTACTGTTATTACAAGCTTTATACTAAGAGAGTTGTTAAGAAAACTCTAACTAACCGGTTAACAACTTAACCAGATATCTAACAAACTAAACTAACCATAGTAGAGCAAACCATGGTTAACTACCTAAGGTGGTAAGCTAACACTATCTTATTCAACAGCTTCAAAATTTCCAGATCTTGCATCAAAATATATTTAACATGAAGAGCGGTGGGAAGGAGAAGAAAGGGTAGCAGTGGAG
The DNA here is from genome assembly GCF_012489685.1 of Lotus japonicus. Lineage (NCBI taxonomy): Eukaryota > Viridiplantae > Streptophyta > Magnoliopsida > Fabales > Fabaceae > Lotus > Lotus japonicus. The sequence goes on from NC_080044.1 coordinate 10,299,852, forward strand.
GAAGAAGAAGTGGTGGGTGGTCGGAGTTAACATGTCACCAGAAATAATGGTGTGGGTGAATAGAAAGAAGTATGGGTGTTTTAGTAAATTAATATATATTTAACAAATAAATTATTTTAATGTTAGTTAATCTTGGCCATTGAATTAAAAAAATATTATATCTATTGGTGTAAAATGAAACTGCAGCACGGTGGGTCAGTTTGACACTGACCCACACTAGACATTACCCAAACTTGGGCTTTAAATCGCTTAGAAATTTTTGGTCTTGCTAATAAGGGCTATAAATTAACTACTTTTTGATTTTTTTTCTTTATGGATATAAATTAGTTTAGAAAACTTTGACAACAAAACAGAATAGATAACTTTCTCAAAGTTGGAATTTGTATCCTTAACTCCATCCGGCTTCAGTAGTGTTAGAGTCCCACATTAGCTAGAGATGTGGCCAAGCAATTGCTTATATATGGTTGTGCAAACCTTAACTCTTGAGCTAGCTTTTGGGTTGAGTTAGGCCTTCCTTCATGGGCAAGCAATTGCTTATATATGGTTGTGCAAACCTTAACTCTTGAGCTAGCTTTTGTGGTTGAGTTAGACATCTTTCATGGTATCAGAGCCAATGGTTATTTGACCATGTGCCTGGGCCTCTATCCTAGATCCATTTGTTGTGGAGACCTCCCATATTTGGGCCACCTGTTTCATTCCACGCTCCAGATGTTCTACACTGGGCGTGAGGGGGTGTGTTAGAGTCTCACATTGGCTAGAGATGTGGCCAAGCAATTGCTTATATATGGTTGTGCAAACCTTAACTCTTAAGCTAGCTTTTGTGGTTGAGTTAGGCCTCCTTCAGGTAGATTAGCTTCTACGGGTGCACATGGACCGGCTCAACCCAGTAAAATTATCCAACTCAATCTGATTCAATGGTAAAAATGCAGGTTGGATTGGGCAAACGGGTTCATCGGATGGATTTTATTACAATTCAATCATTTTTGGATCGGATATCAGATTCCAAAATAATCCATCAAACTCAACCCGAAATCCAATTATATAATAATAATAATATTATTGATTATATATTTTTAATAATTTAAATTTTTACCTAACCTACTAGTAGGGTATGTGATTTATGGAGACTTGGAGTCCTACTACTAGAGTGATTTTTAGGAGACTTGAAAACTAACTTGTTTGTAATTACTTGCAATTTTAAAGACTTGAAGTACTTGTTTAGTCATGTGTTGTTGTTGTATAGTTGTGGGTAGATGTTAGTTATGAACTTATGATGTAATTGCATGTCGAAGACTCGAAGTACTTTTTTTAAAATATTTTTCAATATTTTAAATTTATTTTTATTTTAATATAACGATCCAATCAATCCAACCAAACCAACCGAAGATTGTCGGATTGGGTTGGTTCGGGTTTGTAGGTGAAAATTCACAAAATCCAACACAACCCAAACAATTTTGATCGGTTCGAATCTTGATTAGCCTGAAAATTCATCCAACCCAACTCATGTGCAGCCCTATTAGCTCCATACCTTGTTGATAATTTTGGTCTAGTTTAATATATAAGCAAAATAAAAGATGGTTTAGTTTGATATATGCAAAAATAAAAAGGAGTGAAGAGGCTGGAGGACAGCAAATCCTTTCATTTGGGTTATTGGAAAATTAAAACTAGGATAAAAAACTTCTATTGTTTCGATGGCAAAGAATAACAATGATTGCACATGATATGTCTCCAATGGCAAGGAAGTGTATACTGAAAAACCATAATCGTATAACTAAATTGAAATCAATTTCTAATCTCAAGTAATTATATACATTGGACGGTGTTAAAGAGTAAAGTGATAGGCCGAGTATTTTGGTCTAACATTGAAAATTAATGTTCTACATATGAGAATAAAGATTCCTAATTGAGATTATATAAATTATTATTGGATAATTTCTGTAGATATCACGTATAAATACATGTTAAGGGAACACTCCACATGGCTATGCAAACCTTATGCTTTTGCTAGAGAAATTGAAGGTCCTCAATTTAGACATGGTTAGAATTCAGAAGGTCAATAGGAAGAAAGAAAATTACCTTTCCCATATCACCAAATATGATACACAATTTGTAGGTGACATAAGACGAGGAGTCAGAAAAACAGAGAAAGAGAAGAGAAGCGGAAGTGGAAGTGGAAGCGTGTGACGACATAAGCCCAATCGTCCATATGTGAGTTGAATCAAAACCACTGAATAAGCATGTTTGCTACTGTTATCGTTTCTCCCAACCACGACAACAGTCGCGATCGAAGAGAGTCCCCTTCCTAATTGTTGGGTGGATGTTTGATAAGCGCATAATTGATGCACTTTATGTGTGTCTTTCTAACTTTATTATATGCATTTTAATGCTTAATTGTTATGACTTAGCCATGTTTTGATCATTAGTGCTTATTAGGATTATTCATAGAAAAGTTCTTAATTCTTTCTTTTTAACTTTTATGACCCTCTGCACTAGGACAGGTTGAATATGGAGCTACATTTATCCAAATAAACCAAACAGTATATCGTTGGAAAGCTAATCGGAAGCCCTACACCTTTCATGTTCATAACCATTTGAGAATCAGCTTCTAACTTGGTCAAAATTTCATTTCAAGGTTGTTGTCACTAATCTTGTGAGTGTGGAATAGTATGCACTAAAATGATCATATATTGGGCTATAGAATTCCAAATTAGGATCCGATTGAAGGCCCGCGAAGTTGACTTAAAGAGCTAAGACTCTCATGTTTACTTCAATTGAAGATTCAGACTTCTTGTGGGACCCACGAATACTTGAGTGTTCAACAGCTTACTCCTTTATGTGGGCTCAATTTTGTGAAGACTTAGAAAAGATTTAGATAACAAGGATTGTTACTTGATGAATAAGTTTATCTAATAGTATAAATAGACTAGCTGATGCTCTTGTTAGTCACCTCATCTCACCACACCTCCTATCTCTTCCTCTTTTCTAGTATGAGTTGCTAAACTCCTTAGTTAGTCTTAGGATTATTGATCTTATTGTGTTTGCAAACTTGAGGTTCTGTTCTTAATGAAAATTCGTTCTTTATTAATTCTCTTCCTCTCTGTTTATAAATCTAAGGTTTTCTTAATTCCGTTGTATTAGAAATAAGGGTTAATGCATGAATGCTTAGTTTGTGTTAATTCGTAACTGTTTCACAATTGCTTAGTTTTTGAAACTATGAATTGATTTTCGCTTAATTAATTAATTCTCACGAATTAGGGAAACAATAAGAAAGAATTAATCTTTTATAACCAATGAAGTTTTGTTGCACTTGAATGTTATAATATGATGACTAACGCTTTCTGTCTTCTGAATCTAATTTATTTAATTATTGCTTGGTTACCTTGCAATCATATCAATCAAAACCCCCTTGTTTTATTTACTTTTGTTTTACGCTAATATCAAATAATTCTTCACCAAGTCCTGGTGAGAACGATCCTGGTGTACAACACTTTGGACTGCACTTAATAGCAAAAATATTTTGACACGCATCACGATTGTGTGTTCGTCAATGTCCATTGCGAACACGTTGCGATAAGAGCATGCAAGGCCAGAGCCAAAGGCCGCCATGGTTGTATCAACACCGGGCGCACCATGTAGTATGACTACAACAACCGCACATAAGCTATCACAAGCAACTCAAGAAATTTAAAACTTATGGTTGAAAAAAACAGATAAATAACCCTAAAATTGAAGGATTGTAAACTTGGCAGGTGAGGAAGCCCTAATAATTGTGGGAGTAGGAGACACAAGCAGAGTCGGGCTAGCATGTGGCGCGATGGTCGGCAACGACACTGGAGTTGAGGCAAGGATTGAATGAGAAGGCGTTGAGAGAAAGATTGGAAGAACCACTAAGGTTTGAATTTTGAAAAAGAGGTTTTGGGAAAGGAGAAACACTAATCGAGATGGAAATTCAACAAAGAGATGGAGAAACACCAAGGTATAGTCACAACCATAGATAAAGTGGTGGGGATTCAATAGGAGAGGAGTTGTCGCAGTGTGGTTTAGGGTAGTGTGGCTTGGGGACCAAAGCTAATGTTTGAGCCAAGTTTCTGATTCGTGACAATGATGTCGGTTTGGCCGATGCTAATGAGATAAAACAAGAGTGTCAACCATTTGATGAATTTGAGTGGGCGTAGCCAACAATAAATAGCGTGTACCTGGCCGATGCACACTTTAACTAAATAAAATCCTTATTCTTTCCATTTTATGTCGCCTTTGAGTTGGCTTGGTCGATGCTAACCGACGCCCACACTAAAGTTTTGACTCTAAATTGATCATTTCTTGTAGTGACCGTAATGCAGAAAGCAGAATAGGTCAGGGTTTTTGGCATCCTAAATCACCTAGCCAAGGTGGAGGGTGCTGTAGATCCCGATCACCCTCAGGCCATGGCCAAAGGCAACAAAATTAAGAGATAGATTGACATAAGCAACATCCCCAAGATCAATAAGGGAGAAGAGAATGAAATATCCTCTAGATCCATAATTTTACAGAAGAACAACAATAATTTTATCCGTCACCTTGCTTGAGAAAACAATTCAATTTTAGATTTCAAACATGACTTATCTTAATTACAATGAAAATAAATACTCAATGACTATTGAATGTAAAATATTTTCTTACTTTCTTAAGCGCAATATAAATACTCAATGAGTATTGATCAAATATTTTCGTACTTTCTTAAGCGCAACATAAAATGTAAGAAATTTGATTATAAACAACTATCTTAAATAACATAAAACTTTAGTATCAGACTATCATGTATTGAATTGATAAGCCTTAATTAAAACTTTGGTCCTAAACTCATGAGTCAAGAAAGCATAAAATTGAACATCATAGTTGAGTTTCAAAAAAACACATCATAGTTAAATAGGAAATAATTATATATCTTCTCTAGCTTTAACCTTTAGACATACAAAGACTAAGGCTACTACTAGAACCTGAGTCTCGTCCTGCTGCTGAAACTATGCCCTTCAAGTATGGAATTTATGATCTTAGCCGCAATGCGCTAGCTTTGGCAAGAATGAGGCTCTTAGTAGTAGGTGGTGGCACATCATGATTATGCTTTCCTTCATATGTTGTTATAACAGTTGCTATATCTGTAGGATCCCTTTCAACATGTTTTCGAATAATGCAACTTGGGGTTGTGCATCTGTAATAGCTCCTACATATAATAAAAACATGAACTAATATTTAAAATTTGTTTTACAAACTTCCATAAACTTTGCGTGATGAATAATTGAACATTTGGGAAACCTATTATTTTTAAAGATGTTCTCGATAATCTCAAACAAATAGGTCCAAACTAAGTGTTAAGGAAAACAATGTCACCTCGGATTTGGGCTGCCTTTAATAGCTTTTTGCCCATATTTGCGCCATTTATATCCATCATCCAAAATATCCACATCGCTTATTATTTTCACAATGAGTCTATCCTTTAAGGTATTGAAGCGTGAAGATATTGGAATATCCACAAGATCCATTTGTGTGTTTCTGCAGAATAATAAAAATATCAAATATTGTCACTTAAAGCCAACTAATCATGTCAATTATCATGTTCAAATTATGAACTTAACCCTCACCTTCTCTTAGGATCTGGTTCATCATTTTTCTCAACCAATTCTTGACCACCTATTTCCTGCCTCTCACTTATTTCTGACACATGTTGAACTGTAGTTTTCATAGATTCTAAATCCACATTAAACATTGGGTGAGAACTAACATATATAATTTGAACTTATTTCAATATATTTATACTTCCACATTGAATAAAGTTTACCTTTCATAATAGAACTTTCATTTGAAGTGAGATTGTTGGGATGATGAGGTTGGTGATTGTGATTTCCCTTATAACCTAATTCAGTTACATGGCCGTCAAGAGAATGCACAACATTCTTCTTAACGGGACAATCTTGATGTGTGCACATATAATAACTTCGAGTGAACAAAAAATCTTTCACCTGCTTATACCCATACTTCTTCCAGTTGTAGCCATCATCATGAAACTCAACATTCAGAGAAAAAGAATTCACTCCTTCAAAGTGAGAAAAGTCAATAAAATCTTCCATTGCTGACACTGAGGGTGTAACTACTGAAATTATAAGAGTAGTTTGTACAAGATCAATGATTTAGATAAACAATATAACATGTCCTATAGCAACTGATAGAGAATTTTTAATAAACACTGTGCGTACTTTGTTCTTGTTAAAGATGAAGAAGGAGAACCTTTTTCAAATCTAAAGATAAATTATAAACAAAAATCTTGTGAAGAGAGAACTGTGGAAATTCTTATGTGAGAATAACTACTTTGTTTTCTATTAATTATATAGAGAATATCAAATTTCTAAATGGAGTAGTAATTTTTTTAACTAACAGAAAAAAAAAAGTGAAATACAAGAATTACTAACGTTCTCCGACTTGAATAGGATTAGTCACCTAACATAAATACAAGAGAAACTAAAACTAGAATATCATTAATAGGAAAAACACACACAACCCAAAACAGAAGCATAAAAGCTTTAAAACCGTAGCATACGATGGGCATATGTATCATATATTTCATATAAAGAATGACGGATGGAAAAAGATAAGAAAATCAAAGAGAAAAATGAAATTGCAAAGAATGAATCAAACATCTACAATTAAATAAGAGATATAATGAGAAAGTGACATCAATTAGATATATATGTTGTATATCATATCAAGACCCACAATTTTATTTTGTGATTACCACATTTTTATAAAGAGAATACCAATTGTGAACTTGTCACATAATATTTTGGATATAATTGAAAGTGACAAGAAATACATCTAAGAGATTATTGGTATAAATCAGTTCAATGTATCATTATTATAATAATAATAATAATAATAATAATAATAATAATTATTATTATTATTATTATATTAGTTACTTGCATTTTAGAATTCAAAGTAAAGCTTAACATTTAATAAATTATATATTTATCCATGAAAATCATGACAATATCTCCAATTTCAAATTCACGATTCTCAGTGCATATAGCGGAAAACAAGTCAAGATTCACCAATCAACCGCAACGAGACGCATGCAACCCCCCAAAACAAAATTACAACAAGCTTATCAAAACAACAACCAAATCAGAAACATGTAAGTGAAGAAAGAACAAATCCAAATTGAAATGACGACTTATATTGATAAATAACTTTCAAAAATTTTAGATTTGTAAATTGTGATAAAATACTAAAGAATAAACAGAGTATGTATCTGTGAGGCTCTGATCGCAATTTCAGAAATTATTCATGAAAATCCCTATTATTTCCCAATGCACATAGCGGTAAACAAGTCGAGATTCACCAATCCACCCCAATAAGATGCATACAAACCCCCAAAACAAAAATCAACAGGCTTCTCATAAAACAACTGATTCATAAACACGTAAGCGAAGAGAGAACAAATCTAAATTGAAAATACGATTTATATTCATAAATAAGGGTTCAAAAATTTTAGATTTCTAAATTGTGATAAACACAAAAGAACCACCAAAGTATGTATATGCGAGGCTTTGAAACCAATTTTTGAAATTATATGAGTAGCCTAATGATGTAGATACACAATACTGCTTATTCGATCACAAGAAATAGAGAATTACATATAAATAGTGTTTGAACCTTCTTCTTGTGAAGGATGAATAAGGAGAGCCCTTACTAAGATTGAAGAGCAATCACGAGCAAAGATCTTGTGAAGCGGCAACTAGAGAAATCCTAAACCCTATTTTTTTTCTTAAGCGTATGGACTGTATCAAAATATATAATGGGGCAAAACTATTATAACCAATCATATGAGAGCATGGACCTCTAAATGGGCTATAAGTGCATGACCCAATCCATCACAAGGAATTCATAACAAAAATTATTTGCAATATTCATCAAGTGGCTATGAACCATAATTAATATTGATTTTAATTAATTGATATATTAATAATTCAAACATCACACATTCTAATTAATTGGTTGATGTTAATTCATATAATATATATAAATAAAAAATATAACACTAACAACAAGTAGTTTCACATATGTCCATGAGGTATCAACTTGAGGCTATGTCTGCTATTGTGGTATTCCAAAGGGCTCTTACGTTACTTCTGGCTTTGCCTCATAGATGTCATGTTGCAACATTTTTCTTTTCTTCAGCATCCTTACTCTTTAAAGCGCAGAGTAGATGTTTGACGCTCAAATCATGATGCCTGATAAATTTGAGTTGTTGTTTTCCTGTTGATGCATGAGATAAGTCATTACAAACTACACAAAATCATTCTTTAAAGGATCTTCAGACACTGCTTGTGCCTTTGTATATTCTTGAAGTCTTCAGGCGACGCTTGTAGTCAATACCATGCTATAACCGTTGTTGAATTGGACTTGAGTACTTCATTTGACTCTTCTATAAGTAATTTGATGTACTTGCTTGCACTTGTCTTCTTCATTCTTCATGTTGATCTTCTTGTAGGAGAGCTTTGTTGCTTTGTCATTTTTATCATTTTGTTGTAGTCTACATGGTCTTGTCTTGGTTTTCATTGTTTTATTATCATTAAAACATTTGTTCATCTTGAGAGAGAACTCATGTGGACCATAAATTGCCTAGTATATAAGGCTATCTAAGTTGGTATAGTTGATGGACAATTTCAACAAAGCAGAGTTGATACCCCAAATGTAAGCTACACAACTTGGGAAAAGGTAAACAATACTCTCATCCCTATCACTTCGAAATATGTATGTATAGGTTTGATCATACTGTATATAAGCTAAGTATTACTCGTAATTTCTTTCACATTGACCTCCAATACTTATGAAATTTTCTCTATTTTCTGGTTGAAGTATCATAGTGTCTTTTGTAAGTACTCTTCCACTATAAATTCTCGAAGCTCCACCGTGCTCTTTGCGAATCATACCACAATTGAATGGAGAATCTCTATACTAAATTCTAGAATAACACACAAACATTCACCAATAGGTCCAAAACCTAGAAGCGGTGGCCCACTGAAACTCTCTGAAACCTAGAAGCGGTAATAGGGATCAAATAGTGAAAAGATATAGGAAAAAGTTGGGAGTTGACGTTTTAAGCAACTGGCAACTGACACTTTCGATCTAAAAAAATCAATTGAACTCTCACATACATAAGCATTTAAATTATCATTCGCTACTTCTCTTTCAACCATATAGCGGATGTGATAATGATAATTTTTGCTGTGAACGTAACGTGGCTTATGTAAGAGTTTGGCCTTTTTTGCATGTTGTAACCAGTGTTGTTAATGGCGGATAGCGTCGCGTAGCGACAAGTCCAAAAAGGGCTATAGCGGGTAGCGCTACGGCCGCTACGCATATTTTTTATATATATTACATATAATTATACTATATATATATATATATATATATATATATATATATATCTGCTCAAAAATGATAAATAGAATTGAAGTCTGAAATTATATTTCACTCATAATTAGCTACAAAAAGACATGAGTGATTATAATAAAGCTTTCTAGATTGTAAGTAGACATTAGTGTTCTACTTCTAACTTCTAAAACCATGAACAACAAATGAAAGCTCATACTACTAGCTGCTAGTATACAAAAGGCAGCAATGTTCTAACTAATATAAACATAAATCATCAAGTGAAGGCTTCTTAATCAATCATCATCCTCTAGATAGAGGTCTTCCTCTTTATCACTTCCACTAAGATCAATGACTTCATCTACATTGTTGTGAACTCCTTCATCATTTTCTATTTCTTCTTCAGAATATTCTTCATCCACTTCCATTCCCCTCCCCCTAGAGCTTGAGGCCACATGTGTAGGTGCAAGTGTAGGAGCTTCTCTTCCCCTTCTCCTAGTGTATATAATAGGCTCACTAACATCAGCTACATTACCAACATTTTCCTCATTCAAGATATGATCCTCAAATGGCAAATCATCTTCAGCTTCAATATCCTCACCATCTCTCATTTGTCCCATCAACCACTCATTGCTTCCATCAATATCATCTAGTAGAATTGGATCAATCACATCACGACAATCAAAGCGGTGAGCAAGAGCTTGGTTATACTTGATGTATACCAAGTCTTGTAGCTTTTGATGCTCTAGCTTACTCCTCTTTTTTGAATGAATCTATGCAATTTAAAATAAATGATATAAGTTATTTAGTTTCATTTTCACTTTTCAAATCAAGCATAAATTGAAATCATGATTACTTACATGCTCAAACACACTCCAATTACGCTCACATCCCGATGAGCTACAAGTCAAGCTCAATATTTTGATGGCAAACTTTTGGAGATGTGGAGTTCTTGATCCATAGTCACTCCACCACGTAGCTACAATACAATGCAATGCACCTTATTAGGACACATTCTGAAATAAAATGTATTAGAAATCTAATTCAATTTCACTTACCAGGAGAAAGTGTATCCCTTGACCTAACTGCCAAACCAAGTCCAAAGAGACCTTCACTCATCTTATACTTCACCAGCTCATCCATAATTTGTTCTTGTTCCTTTTCACCTCGACTTAGCGGACTATGCAAACATAAAGTCCACTCATCACCTCAGCATCCATCTCAATTGCTGCTGGATTTTTGTAGAAAATGCCGGGGTTCAAGAAGTGACCAGCCGCATGCAAAGGATGGTGGAGTTGACACTCCCATCTTCTATCAATGATTTCAAAGACTTCTTTGTACTTTTCTTCCTTGTCATTGAAAGAAGCTTTAATTGCCTTATTTGCTCTATCCATATCCTCATAAATGTAACCCATTGCGGGCTTTTTCTCATGATAAACATGTCTTAGCACACGGACAAGAGGCCCCATAACCTTAAGTGTGTAGAGAACATCATTCCAAAATGAAGACATGAAAACAATGGAAGCCACCTTCTTCCCCTTGCGGTCTTTAGCTACATTTGTTTTCAACCATTCATCTGAACGAAACATTTTTTCTAGGTTATCTTTCTGAGTATGCAATCTCTGCAAAGTAAGGAATGACGTAGCAAACCGTGTAACCCCATGCCTAATCATCTCCATCTTCTTTGTGAACAACCTCATTGTGTTCAAAGCCAATGTGTGGTTGTATATGAAACCAACAAGGCTGATGCCTCTCTCTATTGCTTTGTGAACTTTGGTAAGCTTCCCAATGTCCTCTAGCATCAAGTCTATGCAATGGACAGCACAAGGAGTCCAAAACAAATGCTTCCTTCTTATCTCTAAAAGTTTCCCTAAGACCAAAATCAACAAACAACATAAGTGAAAATCAAACATAAAATAATAATCACAAGTGAACACTAAACATAACTCTTAGTCTCTTACCGGCCAACTTATAGTTGCTCCCATTGTACGTGATCACTTGCACCACATTGTTTTCTCCAATCTCCGTGACAAAGCTATCAAAGAGCTCAAACAATTTCTCCCCCGTCTTCATGAATGAAGAGCCATCAACGCTCTTGACAAACAATGATCCTTTTGGACAATTCACCAAGAAATTTATGAACGTTCTATTCTTCCTATCCGTCCAAGCATCCGACATAATGGAACATCCGTGCAAAACACGCTCTTCCTCATGGTTCTTCAACAATGCCTTTGTGTATTCCAACTCTTTTTTAAGGAGTGGAACCCTACACTCATGATAGCTAGGAGGCTTTAGGTGAGGTCCATAATTTCCAAGAGCTTCCACCATCAATTTGAAGCTTTTTAATTTGACAACATTAAAAGCAATCCCATTTGAATAAAGAAACCATTCTATGTATTGAATGGTTCTTGCTCTAGCTTCTTTGTCACAAGAATCATTTATGCTTGTTTGCCTCTTGTCTTTTGCCAACCTCATAGTTATCTCTGGATCCTTAAAGAACATTAGATCCAAGGGGCATTTCACTCTCTTGGAATTCAGCATAGAGGCCTGAGATCCCAGGGGTAAATGTCTCTTTCCACTTTGGAGGTTCAAAATTTCTTGCACTTCTTCCATCTCATCATGAGCATCTTGCATCTCTTTCAACATCGAGTCATTAACTATCCCTTATTTCTTTTCAAGAGCCTCCTTCAGCAAGAGTTTCACTTCAGCAGGGCACTTTAGGCACTTTTTAGCATCTCCCGCTATTCCCATTTGGTGTCTTTTGGCTCAGGTAATTCCTCCATTTGACAAAAAAACCACAGAAATCACATATCACTGATCTTCTACTATCCACAGTCTTCATACTATTCCACTGCCATGCTATGTCAAGATTATCACCCTTGGGCTTGAACAAGGCTGCAGCAGGTGCTGAGTTTGGGTCTTGGGCTTGTTCATTGGGAGTAGTCATCCTAAAGAACCCATAACAGAGCATCAACATAAGCAAACATGTGGAGATAGGAAAAACAGAGCATCAACTGAAGCAAGACACGACCATGAAGGCATGAACATATGGAGACAGAAAACAGAGCATGTCTAGATGAAGAATAGGTAGAACAAACACCAAAAGAATAAGAAAAAACTGGAACAGAATCAACAGATATGGAAAATAGAGAAAAAGAAGATGGAAAACAAAGAAATAAGGCTTAGAGAACATAGAAAATTAGAAAAGGAGAGAAGAAAAACAAGAAAAAGAAAGACAGAGCATAAAATCCTCACCTCAAACCAGTGTTGTTCTGAGAAGGCCCAGAACCTCCACGCCAGAAAACCGCCGGAAGTGGTGAGGGTGTGGAGGAGAAGAAGAAGAAGTTTGAAGAGGAAGAAGGAGTGTGAGGTAAAAGATGAAGAAGAATAGAATAGAAGCGTGTAAAAGAGAAAGATGGGAAAAACCGTACGGTTTTGACAGAGGAAGCAGGGAGGGAAAAGGGGGGGGGAAGTACAACTGTATAGATATTTCATTAATTGAGGGAAAAGACAATTTTGCCCTCATTTTTTTAACCTAAGTAGGGACAAAATCGGAATTTTGACTTCATCCCCTTCCCCAATTCAGATCGCGCTGCTATAGCCCCTAACCAACCGCGATTCCAGCCGCTACCACCGCGACGCGATTCCCGCGCCGCTACGACCACCGGCGTCGCGCCCAGCCGTCGCTCCGCCACGCAGCGCCGGGATAGCGGCGCTATAGCACACTATTGACAACACTGGTTATAACATTAATCATGATTCATAGTTCAACTAAGGCTGGCCCAAAGGTAAAGTCACCCAAGCAAGGGGTTTAGGCCTCCCAAAAATATATTTTACTAAGGAAAAAAGGTCTCAAAAAATATTCTTTTTACTAAGTAAAAAATGCCCAAAAAAACCAAGCATTAATACTAAGTTAAAAAGACCCCAAAAAAATGCCTCACTTTAAGGTTGGCTTTAGGCCTCATTTAGTGTTGGGCAGGCCCTAAGTGTAGCGACCAAGAAAAAAAAAGATTATTAACCTCTTTCTAAAGAAAAATTTGAATATCTAATTATGAACTATATGTAATAGATCGATTGATGAAATTTGGAGAAACAGTTAACTAATCCTAATTACCCGCCTGTCTGTCATCATTTTATAGATCTTACTCGAAACATTGATTACAGTGAGTATAAAATTCATCTAATGCTTCATGTATTTGTTGTTTAATTGAAATCATAGTAAATTAAAAAAGTAGTTGAGTGATAGGATTAGAAATCCTAATCAATAATAATATCACTACAAGAATTATGTCTTTTAGTGACAAAAGTAAGTGACAATTTTTTATTTTGTCACTAAGTATCTATTATTTGTGGCCATTTTCTATTTCGTTACTAATACTATTCACAATAATGACCAAATCATAAATCGTCACTAGTACTATTCATAATAGTAACCAAATTATTAATCGTCACTAATACTATACCAAATAGTGACCAAATTATAAATCGTCATTAATATTATTCGTAATAGTGACCAAATTATTAATCGTCACTAATCCTATACGAAATAGTGACCAAATTACAAATCGTCACTAATACTATTCGCAATAGTGATAAAATTAAAAATCATCACTAATGTAATTTGTAATAGTGACCAAATCATAAATCGCCACTAATATCATTTGCAACAGTGACCAAATCATAAATCGCCACTACTATTATTCGCAATAGTGACCAAATTATAATTCGTCATTAATACTAATTGTAATAGTGACCAAATTATAAATCACCACTATATTTGTAATACCTTCACCGCTCCACCACCACTAGCAGCAATCTCCACCACTACCATGATCACCATTGTTACCTGTACCCTCTACCACCACCTCCATCATTGTTGCCAGCACCTCCTCGGACATCGTTGTCACCATCGCCCTTTACCACTACAACACATCACTGCACATCCTTGACCAGCATTAATATACTGGATGAGATGTGTTTTCGGATTGGAATAACTCATCGTTGTTACCATCGCCCTTTACCACTACAACACATCACTGCCACATCCTTTTTCAAAATCCATGATTTTCACTGTCATCTATTATTTGTGACCGTTTTCTATTTCGTTACTAATACTATTCACAATAATGACCAAATCATAAATCGTCACTAGTACTATTCATAATAGTGACCAAATCATAAATCGTCACTAGTACTATTCTTATCCGTTTTAATATTAGGTACGACTTGTAATTTGGTCACTATTTGGTATAGTATTAGTGACGATTTATGATTTGGTCACTATTATGAATAGTACTAGTGACGATTTATGATTTGGTCATTATTGTGAATAGTATTAGTAACGAAATAGAAAACGGTCACAAATAATAGATATTTAGTGACAAAATAAAAAATCGTCACTTACTTTTATCACTAAAAGACATAATTCTAGTAGTGAAAATCAAACGCCCTAAAAAGTCTCATGAATAATCAAACGAGATCTTAACCAACAAAATCCTACCAGTATGAAAGCATGCTTCAAGCCCAACAAACAATACATAGAATCAATAACCCACACCGAGAGGAGGCCTCCATCAGGAACCAATAAGCGTTGAACAGATCAACCAAAACAAGATCAAACCAAGCCGCAAACCCAACTAAAACAAAGTCTCATCCTGACAATGAAAAGGTGCAGAACAACAACGAGAAGAGCACGAGTGAAAGCAAATCCGACCAAAACGTAAAACACCAGAACTTGAAAAACCAAGAGAAACAAGCATAAAAGACAAAAAATAACTAAGAAAGAAGCAAGGCTACATCCATCTTCGAAGTATGAACCACGATGGACAGAGAACGACCTAAAACCCAAATGTCCACAACAACAACAACAAATATGTGTTTAGCAAGCCTAATAGCTTTGTGTAATCTTAAAGATCTTCTTAGTATCTGCTCTTATCTCGGAGCCATCTTGCCTCGTGCAACCTTCTTCTTTATGGAAGCCCTTGTTTTTGAACTTGTAGTCTCATCGTCTGCCAAATCCTTGTTTTTGCTAGCAGGTATTCCTGATCTTCCAGTCCCGCCCTCTGCTAGGTCCTTCTATTTTCCAATAGCTTGTTTCTTATGCCCGTTTCTTTTGAATACCATCACCAACCTCTTCATTTATGCCCCTGCCTATCACCCTCAACCTCATCATGTGTGATCCGCTACCTATCACACATACACACACACACACACACATTAACAGATGAAAACCTAAAAACAAAAATGAAAACATGAAAGCGAGTTCAAGAATAGCCTAGAGAAGCCGAACTGAGCTTGAGGAAGTAGTGTGAAGCACCACGATGGAAGATTAATCACAAGCTTAAGAACAACAATGACAATGGTGGGAGTTCTGAAGGAGAAACGACGAAAAAGAGGAACCAGTTTGAATTAATGTGAGAACATGCATGGGGAAAGAGACCAAGGTAGTCCTTTTATCAATTTAATTGAAGAGTTAATTAGGTTAGATGAATTTGGAAAATGAATGAAGGCCTTTAATTTTAATTTTAATTTGGGGGATTATGGGTTTAATTGGGTGATGTGTAACTAACTAAACACACGTGGACTGCCACATAAACTTACTTATACACGTGTACCTTACCACATTACTTCCAACCGGCCGGGCACGTGAGCATTCCAATCTCTTATAAGAAATAAAATTAGATCATTGCTCGCATTTCTTCTTAGGATAGCTTGGGGTTTGGGTGTTCCTTTAGTTTTTCAAGGTCTTAGAGGGTGGTTGGATTTTGCCTCGAGGTTTTGTCTATAGGCTTTGGGCGGTTTTGGCTTTTTTTGAATCCTTTCTAGGTTTGTTAGTCTTTCTTCTTGGATTGGGTTGTTTCCAGTGTTGCTGGTTTTGATTTTTTGACCCCATATCATAACATTCACCTCATTTATATAATTATGATTTTGCTTTCGAAAAAATCAAATTACAATTTACTCCTTAGAAGATAAAAAATTATGTGATCGTGGGAATTATGTAATCCTTAATTTTTGAAAGTTGTTTTCACCAAGTAAAGGAATTGCTTACCCTCTTTGCAAGATATCACTGACACATACGCCTAACGTATGGTGATGACACTGCTGATGAACTGCTATTGCACTTTTCCTATCAACTTTTAAGGTGCATTAATTTCAACAAATTAAAGATCTAGCTAGACACTAGGAATAAGAGGACATTTCATGGGAAGATGACCATTGATTTGACCCCAATTGTACCAACACAGCAACGGAATATAGGGATCGAAGATCAAACTCCATCGTGCCAAAACTTAAACCGTCCAAAGTGGCCTAGATTATTGCTAATTAAATTTTCATGAGACTTATGCACATGCATTGTATATTCATGTGCATGGTAGAAGTGGAGCCCACAAGTATACTCTAGCCACATGCTTATGACTTATGAGGTTTCCTTATTCCAGAAGTAACTTAGACTCTCAAGAAGCAAAAAGAGTTCAAAACAGAAATGACTCACTTTCCTCACCCAACCTCCCACTTCTAGAAAACCAAATCACCCATAATTCCATAACCAATAGGTCATTTTACCAATTTATAATTTTATATAGTCCCTTTGCACCAAACGTAACAAATCCTTCACCTTTCCCCTATTTTCCTCTCTCTCTTCACTCTCCACCAATCCAAAACAATCTCACTCTATCACAAACTAGAATTCAGCAATATTTGAAGTGAAATACTCACTCCCATTGAAGCAACCACCACCATGTTCATTAAAGGAGACAAAATCAAGGTACCAATAATGGTTCTGAATTTGATCCTTATGCTTCTTTACATCACTGCCGTTGAATCAAGGAAACTTGATGAGACCCCTATGCCTGCCGTAAACGGCACTGATGAAAAGTGCGCACCATGTGGCTACACCTCTCCTCCACCGCCATCACCGGCGATTCCTCCACCGTCGCCACCACCGCCATCACCGAAGAAACCACCATCACCATCAACAGTGTACTGTCCCCCACCACCGGCGCCATCATCATCATCATACATATACATAACAGGGCCACCAGGGGAATTGTATCCCATTGACACGAATTTCAGCGGAGCAAACCACAAGAGCCACCACCGGAGCTTCTTTCTGCCACTTCTTATTGGGTTGTTCATCACCGTGGTTGCTTTTTGGTGATTGAAATCTGAAGAAGGTGATCGTTGATCAAGATCAATCGTTCAGTTCATCCCAAAAACAGGGGAAGAATTTTATGCGGTTAGAATCAAGAATATATATAACCAGATATTTTACATAATGGACAGGAGAATTTTGTACTCAGTAATTAGTGCTTGACATCATGTTCTGTTCTTCTTAATTTTCTATATGTGATAATAATTTGTTCCTTCATAACAATCTTTCTTCTGTAACATTCTGCTAAATGTGCCAGGAATGATTTATTTCTGTGCTATATATATTAGTAATTATCCAGGTAATTTCTCCAAATATGCAAAAAATCGGGGTGTTTTTATGGCTTATTATTCTAAATTTGTGAAGTTTGTCCCTCTCTATTTATGTTATTGTAATACTAATAGTTCAATTTTTAATTATTGATTAAGATTGAAGAAAAAATAAGTTATTTTTGGAAGGATCATCATATTAATAAAAAATGATAGAAATCAATGCATCAATTAAGCACAATGAAGCAAACCATCCATTTGAAAGCCAAGAAGGCAAGAACCGTTGTGAGTGACGCTAGGACGCTGCTTCAACCAACAAAGGAAAAAGGCAAGGCACTGAAAAAGAAATTGCAACAACCATAATTTCTCCAGGAAAATTTTTGTGCATTGTGAATTTATTTACATACGTTCAATTAATTTACGCATGTCAGGAATTATATTTTAGTTTTAATTAAAGGCTTAATTACAACTTTGGTCCCCGACGTTTACCAATGCCACGATTTTGGTCCCCCACCTAATTTAATTACATGGATGGTCCCCGACATTGTAAGTCGTGTGCAACGTTAGTCCTACCATTTATTTCTTAATGGAGGAGACTTACGTGGACGTCTAGTTGGAGAGAAAAAGGAGATCTGAGGAGAGAGGGAAGCACGTAAACTCATGTGAACCTTATATGAACTCATTATACCCAAATCTGAAACCCTAGGGATCTAAATCGCGTTACCTTCTTCGTTCCAGGGAGGTCAAGGGTTTGGGTATAATGAGTTCAGATAAGGGTCACGTGATACTCACGTGCTTCCCTCTCTCCTCATACCTCCTTTCTCTCTCCAACTGGACGTCCACGTAAACCTCATCCATTAAGAAATAAACGGTAGGACTAACGTTGCACACAGCCTACAACGTCGGGGACCATCCATGTAATTAAATTAGGTGGGAGACTAAAATCGTGGCATTGGTAAACGTCGGGGACCAAAATTGCAATTAAGCCTTAATTAAATTGAAAAAAAATGTGATAACCAGTCCTATATGCAATGATAGTAATACAATGGTGGTAGTAATGATGAAATATTTAAATAATGTTAAATTGCTGCCGACGTGATCCATTATTAAGTTATAATGAAGACATATGATCGATGTAGATCACCCACCCACACCTCCTTTTTGAGCCAGCCATTGTTTTCTCGATGCGTCTCAATTTTAACTTGCTCATAGCACTTGGAAGGTCCAAGTTTTGTTGGTCATAATAATAATTCATGCCTCTTAATTTTGGCGTTGCCTTATCGGCACACATGGCCTGTTATGTTATAATAGAAGCGAAAATTATTATACCCAATGAAAGACTTTATACTAAGGATTGTATAAATGACTAATGAAAAAGTTTGAGTTAAATATAAATAACTCATCATCCAATCACATTGGATATAATGACCAAATAGGGAGCATTAAATAACTCATCGTGATCAAATCATAAATCG
This sequence comes from Lotus japonicus, assembly GCF_012489685.1. Taxonomy (NCBI): domain Eukaryota; kingdom Viridiplantae; phylum Streptophyta; class Magnoliopsida; order Fabales; family Fabaceae; genus Lotus; species Lotus japonicus. The sequence goes on from NC_080044.1 coordinate 10,319,153, forward strand.
CCACTAATATCATTTGCAACGGTGAATTTGTAGTCATTTTTCCTTTTGTCAATGGTGTTTTGTCTGTTCTTCATTATAACTTGTGACTTGTTGAGACTTGTAATTTCCAATCTTTTCAACATTGTGTCAATATATATATTGAGGGGTTTATTTATATTATAAGACAATTCATCAAGTTTTTAATATTTAATATAATGTTATATTAGAGAGCTTCCTTTGTAAAGAAGAACCATTTCCCTCCCATGAGTGTTCTTCAAGATAGCAATGGATCTCAAAATTAATGATGAGCTTTGGGATTTCCTTTGTGGAGCTTTAAACCCCGACAACAGAGGACACCAACTCCTAAAATCATATCCTCCTGCCTCAATTTCTCCTTCAACTTTACTCTTCTCCTTAGATCTTGCAATATAATTAACAAACAAATTATACGGGTTAATTCATTGTGTAATTAACTCAATATACCTGGTAATTTATCCTAACCATATTCCACTTTCTATGAATCAACCACTACCATTTGTGCAACCATATATGCACAAAAAATTCCTCTTAAGTGACACCTTCGTCAGCATTAATTATTTCACTTGATGAAGGCTTCTCTGATGGGCATTTTGCATGTTGCCACATGATCATTATACCCCAAAAATGTTAGCCAATTATTGACCATAGGATTCCACACACAAGTTCTATAATTCTTCGAAATCTCCCATTTTCAAGCTAATATATTCTGTCACTATATATGAAAGTATTTGAAATCAAAGTCTACATTATGTTATACACTCACTGCAATTATAAACAAGCACAAAAAAACAATGAAAGGAAACGAGAAAATGACTGGGAATAAGTTGTTAGCTAGTCACAATTCACAAACACATTCACATGTATTTGATTCCACCAGGCACCAGCAATAAAGATTTGACGCGTATGACGATTATGGTCAAACATACGACAAGCCATACATTGCCTTGTTAATTTTAATTTGTAGGACTTATCCCTGATTGTACTGTTTTCAAATCTCATTAATCAAAGGGCAGGGTAGGTCATAAACTTGGACTATTATAGATCTAATTTTAAGTTATCATCTTGGACTCTTGTCACTTTAGTTTTTGAGTCATCAACGTCACACTACACTTGCTAATTAGTGCGTTTCTCAAATCTTATCTTTGAGACATCGATGTACTTATATATGTCTATTATTATTCCCTCCCTTAGTCTTTCTTTAGCAGCAAGAACCCTGCAAAGGCATGTTGGACAGCACAATCCTCCCACAATCATATCCCTTGGCTCCAAGCTCTATAGTGGTACAACATGTAGGAAATAATGGTATGCAATTTTTTCTTAACTGTCAGTTTTGGTTTTATCCACCGTTAGCTTTTTTGCAATATGGCTGGTTACTCAATTAAATGGTTTTTTAGTCTTTGTCTTTGGTTACATCTTTTACCTTCAAAGGCTTTAAAACTATTTTAATGGACTTTGTTTTTATAACATTTAATTTAGTCACCATCTTGGCTTCGGATTGGATTTCAATGCTAGGAGGATCGAAGTAAAAGAGAGGATATGACCCTTTTTATAAGAGTAGGAGGAATAAACCTTGACAAGATTGAAAAACAAAAAAAGAAGTTTGATCATCTCATTTTATTTTCTGAGCATTGCTGTAGAGATTTGGTTTTGAGTACAAAGGACTTAGCATGTGGTTGTGTTAACTTTGAAGAGTCACTCCATCACTGGATTGCACTGTGGTTTGCCGAAATTTCAGTTTTCAAAACAGTGGTTCGTTTAGGGCGCAATTTTTTTCCCTTTTTTTTTCAATAATTTGAAAGCAAAAAATTATTCGTTATTTGCGTTGATGACGTTGCTGCTAAACAAAACGAGAACGGAAAAAGCAAATTGCCAAAAAAAGTACTGTTATATCTCATGAAATTATGAAAATTGTGAGCATATTTTTTTGTTTAGTTTATTCATGGTATAGCAGAAGCCAAACGTATCATATATGACAAAAGTATTGACCATATTGATAAATGTTTATCTTTCGGATCATTGGCTACTTATTCTCTATTTTGATGTTATGAAATTATTGGGAAAGTGATACAATAAGTAGAGTCGTCATTCTGTCAAAAAAAAAAAAAAGTAGAGTCGTCATGAAAAAAGAAAAAAAGAAAATAAAAATAAATAACAACTAGGCAGAGCTAATTCATGAGAAGTGGAATTTTCAAGGGAACAAATGACTCAATGCTTCCGCCAAAAAAGATTTGTTAATAAAAGTGCTATTATTCTACCATGATATCTAAACTAAAATGTTTTATGGTTGTTTACATTTTCTTTTATGCGGAGGAAAGGATAAATAGAATTTAAAATAAAATGATTGATATTTTATTGCTTAGTTCTGGTAGGCATAAGAATAAGTGGGTGAAAGCTTTTTTAAATGCTTGCTATATTCTTAACAAAGTTTTTAGTTCATCTGGTTCATAACGGCGTACCGGCCAGCTTTGAGGTGTTGCTGCACCGGGTTCAGGCGCTGATATGCGCGAACAGCAGCGGTATTGAGGCAGCAGCTCCAGCTCGCGTGGAGGACTCTGATAGTTTGGCGAAGACCGATTGGCAACACAATAAAGCTCAATTTCGACGCCTCTTGGACAGCTACAAGTGGTGCAGGATTTGGTATGATCGCTAGGAATAACAATGGTGATGTTATGGCCGCGGCTGCTCTTGACTCTATAAGTGCAGCTTCTGCATTAATGCCTGAAGCACTAGCGTTCCGATGGTGCGTATCTTTGGCTAAGGACCTTGGATTCTTCCGGGTGGTGTTCGAAACAGATTGTCTCCAATTATTTGAGGCTTGGAAGAAGAATAGGCCAGGAGGTTCTTATTTATTTTCTGGTTTGAATGATTGTCGAGACATGGTCTCTTTCTTTACTAGTTTTGATTTGTCTTTTGTTCGCCGTTCAGGAAACAGTGTGGCTGATTTCTTGGCTAAGAACTCCTCAAAATTTTCCAACGTTGTTTGGATTGAGGAGGTTCCCCCGGAATTGGACCTTTTGGTGACTTCGGATGTATTAGCTTCTATGGCGTTTTGATTTAATATATTATCCATTTTCAAAAAAAAAACAAAGTTTTTGGTATTTTTTGCGAGAACTCTCTAAGTGGGTGAATGCTTGTTTATCATCATACTCTCTAAAGTTTTTGCCACTGCTGGGTTTCGCTGGTCTGTTTTGCTCTACAGCCAGTACCTCTAGACTTGAAGGGAGGAATATGTTGGACAATGTTTTGATTGTCAATTAGTGCTGCCTAAGTTGATTGATTTGAATCAATTTGCTTTCTTTGGAGGGAGGAATATGTTGGACTGTGTTTTGATTGTCAATGAAGTTGTTGATGAAGCAAAGAAGAAAAGAAAGCCAACAATTATCTTCAAGGTGGACTATGAGAAGGCGTATGACTCTGTAAGATGGGATTTTCTCTTATATATGTTACAAAGGATGAATTTTTGTAGCCGGTGGATCAACTGGACTTAAGGTTGCTTGGAATCCAATTCAGTTTCTGTTTTGGTTAATGGTAGCCCTGGACCGGAATTTAAAATGTGGAAGGGATTACACGATATGGAGATCCGTTAGCACCATTTCTCTTTCTAGTGGTTGCGGAAGGCTTAAATGGCCTCCTCAAGAGGGCGGTTCACCTCAATAAATTCATAGGATTCAGGTTGGGTATGCATCAAGAAGTGGAGATCTTAATGGTACAGTTTGCAGACGACACACTCTTTATTGGTGATGCAACGCCACATAATACTCTAACCTTAAAATGTGTTTTAAGATGTTTTGAATTGACTTCTGGTCTGAAGGTCAACTTTTTTAAGAGCAAATTGATTGGGATTGCAATGGGGAATCAGATTCTGAGAGGCTTTGCTAATACACTGCATTGTAGGATCGAGGGCATTACCTTTAAATACCTTAGGTTACCGGTCGGAGGAAACCCAAGAAGGGTGGCTTTTTGGGACCCGGTGGTATCAAGGATAAAGAAGAGATTAGCTCCTTGGAAGAACAAAGTGCTCTCTTTTGGAGGAAGGATTTGTTTGATAAAGAGTGTTCTATCATCACTCCAATTGTTTTTCCTATCATTCTTTAAGGCACCAATGATTGTAATTAACACTTGTCATAAAATCTTGAGAAGATTTCTGTGGGGTGGAGGAGAAGATAACAATAAAATAGCTTGGATAAGTTGGGAGAAAAATATGCAACCCTAAGGAAGAGGGAGGTTTGGGAATCAAGGATTGGGGACGATTCAATAAAGCACTAATAGGAAAATGGAGATGGAGGTATTTGAATGAGAAAGACAGCTTGTGGCATAAGGTGCTTTGTGCAAAGTATAAGGGCCCAAATGTATCTAAAGCTTCTTCGTGGTGGCAAGACCTGAAAATCATGTGCTTCCCACAAGGGAATGATTCGTGGTTTGAGGATCAATTGCGTAGAAAAATAGAAGAAAGTAATGACACTTTCTTTTGGTCTGATGTGTGGCTTAATAATCTGAAACTGAGTGACAGATTTCCAAAGCTGCATTCTTTGTCAACACAAAAGGAGCACTCTATCAAAGAGATGGGATCTTGGCAAAATGGAGCTTGGGGTTTGCACTTTACTTGGAGAAGAGCCTTAAGAGACTTCGAGGTGGAGCTTCTCAATCAGCTATTGAATGTTCTGCAAGTATTTGTACCATCTACGAGCATGGAATGTTTGGATGACTTGTTATAAGTGGTTTGGATTTTCCACGGTTCTTCCAAAGGATGGGAAAGAACATTTCCTGCAGCACATTTACCCATGGAGGTCTAATTCACAAAAATAAGGTGCTTGGGTGGTCTGGACTACGATAATTTGGGCATTATGGAACCTCAGGAATGGACGCATCTTCAGGAATGATCAATTGGACATTGATAAGGTGCTGGATGGGATCCAATTTAGATCATGGAGCTGGCTCAGAGGAAGGAAAAAGACCTTCCATTGCTCGCTCTATGAATGGCAAGTGCAACCAGCTCATCTTATTGCTGCCCTGTAATCAGTGTGCCATATTCTGGTTTTTATATTATCTGTCTGGAAGCACTATTCCTACTTTCGCTGTTGTACCTTCCTGGCTCTTCCTATTGCAGATTCCGTGGAGCTATTAGCACAAGGATTGCCACTGGGACTTCTTAATTTGTTTACAAATTTAGTGGGGAACTAGTTCTATTTTGTTAGTATCTGTTTTGAGTGGGATTTGGTTTGCTCCTACGTGAGTTTTTCTCCTCATGCTGATTTATTTAGAAGTTGGTTCTTTGCTAACTTCTTTGCCTTTTGTAATGGTTGGAGTACCCATAGTATTCCCATATATATATATATATCAACTTTGGCTTACGTAAAATAAAAAAGGCTTAAATGTACTTTTGGACCCTCATGTTTTAACTTTTTGCGATTGTCAACCCTTATCTTTTTTTTCTACGAATGGGAACCCTATTCTTTCAAAACGCTGCACCGTTTACCCTTCTGTCCAAATCCTCAAAAACATGACGGAACACGCTGATATGGCCTTCCACGTGGATAAAAGGGGGATTTAAAAAAATGGCTTAAATGCACTTTTGGACCCTTAAGTTTACATTTTTTGCGATTGTTGACCCTGATCTTATTTTTAGTTTGAATGGAGACCCTAATCTTTTAAAACGTTGCACTGTTTACCCTTCCGTCGGAAGGCCAGGTAAGTGGGTTCTGTCAAGTTTTTGACGGATTTGGACGGAAGGGTAAACGGTGCAACATTTTAAAAGATTAGGGTCTCCATTCGTAGAAAAATAAGATCAGGGTCAACAATCGCAGATTATATAAACTTGGGGGTCCAAAAGTGCATTTAAGCCAATAAAAAACCTTTACACTTGAAATCTCTTTATGTTTTATAGTCTAGTTTATCCTTTTTTTTTCTTTATCAATTTAACTTTGGTCAGCTTGCACATTCTCGACAACTCCATCTGCTTTTCATATGGAGATTCTCTGATGTAGGGTAGAAGGCACTGCCCCTACTCCATGGATCCATTCTCTGCCTAATAAAAGGTTGTAGTTGGCCTTTGAAGGCACAACAATGAACAAGGTCGATCTACTTACTGTCCCCACTGTTATATTCAGCATGATCGCACCCATGGATGTGCTGGTTTTGCCTTCATAGTCTGATAAGACCATGTCATGGGGAATCAAATCTGTCTCTGTGTTTACCGTGATATTTGGTAAACAAACATCTTCCAAGTTCAATTGGAAAAAGTTTAAGATTTTTGCGAATTAAGGGCTCTTTTGGGAAAACGTATTGTCAAAGCGCTTGTGAAATTGAGTTTTTCGACAACCGTGTGTCAAGGGATAAAAAAAAATAAAAATTCGAAGACAAAACACAAGGCAATCAAAAGTGCTTGAGGATAAAATTCACTAATTGAGAAAAGCTTTACATAAATCCAAACTCATAAGTTCGACAGCAAATCTAACGAAAGTAACAACGACAACAAATTCGAAAATCTAAGTGCAGAAATTGTAAACAGCTGGTTCGGCAACATACTCCTCCATGATCACGTTAGGCTCGTTGAGTCTCATTGATGCGGACATGAGAGCTTTTTTAGTGATGTTTTAGAGCCGAGTTGGGAACCCCTTTTCTGAATTGGATTCTCCTATTTATAGAGCTTCATGTCCCGCGTGTCCTTGGCGGTTTTCTTCCTTATTGTATGGGTTAGTGGGTCTGATTTCCCCCCACGATCTGATGCTTGCCCCGGAAGTTCCCTGCATAGTTGTGGAGATCGTGTTCTTCAACTGCTTCAACTGCTTATTGGCCACGTACTCAGCCTTCTCAGTCAATGCTGCACGTGTTAAATATGCCCGTGTTTGTAGCAACGGTTACCAGTGTCCCTTTGTCGAATTCGACTACCTCTTTAACTTGGCGTTTTTTCTTAATTCCTTTGGTCCATTTTCGACTGCCTCATGCGTTTTGGGCCAAATATTTTGGGCTAACAATATTTTATTTCATTAAATAAAAAATGAGTGTTGCTATATCTTACGAAGAAATCTTTAAACAAATCAAACGAATTACTATAAACAGATAAAAGTGGAGAGAGAAACTGATTAAAATTTGCAGTTTTGATAAATACTACCATCTTATATAACTATTAATAGTCCAAAATAACATTCTTAACTTTCATATCATACTAACCATCATTACTCAGAAAAAATATCTCATCACTTATTACAACAACATCGCGTGTCAACTACAGGAAAGATGAAGCCATAACACGTGCCCCCACTCTTGTATCCGAAGATATGGCACAGCTGATTGCATTTTACATTTGAGTTACAACCGTGTCCAAAGCATTTTAAGCCTGGAGGATCAAAGTCATTAATCTCAAAACCTATCGCTAGTCCTGCATCTATCATAAAGAAAATTTAAATTTTAATGCACAAATAGTTTATATATATATAATAAAAAATAATTATATAACTTAATAGTTCATGAGAACAACTTTTTTCAGATGAAATCACAGATAAACACAAAATTCCTCCCAAGGCATCCCCATGTAACAAAACAAAAAACACAGCCCAACACCTTAAAAGAATTAGAAAACAAAAAATCCAACACACCTCAGAGAAGTAGATATATAACCACCCAATATGACTTTATGAAATAGCAAATTATCATTTATCATCTAATATGTTGGGTGCATCTGCCGATAAAATTTATAAACATTAAATCTCCTAAAAAACTTATTAAATACTACTTAATTTACAACACAAGACAAATGTTTTTATTTTTTATCACTAGATAATAATATTTAAATTATATATCATATTTGAATTTTAGTTGGTAAATTGTTCTTTAGAATGCATCATGAAATCAAATAAATGTTTTACACCATACCTGAAACCAAAATCAAAGCAAGGAATATAGTCAAGAGCTGAGATGGATAGATGTACGCCACCATTTTGAAGGTTTTCAAGTTCTATATATATATATATATATATATATATATATATATATATATATATATATATATATATATATATATATATATATATATATATATATATATATATATATATATTGTTTTCTCACAAGATCTCTAGTGTGTCTTGCTCATTATTTATAGTGTATCGGGATCATATAGAGTATCACCTCTTGTTGAGTGGGGCATATCTAGATTCTTAGAAAAATTAAACATTTTAATAAATATATTATATTATTTATGACTGAAAAATATTATAAATTTATAAAATATAATGTAAGATATAACAGCTGTAAAAAAGATACCACAGTTTAATATATAATGATATAATGTAAAAGTTAAATGTGAAGATAGGAACTAATTAAATATTTTAAAAATAATATATTTTTTAGTTGATGACTAGATGTTTGAGGACCTCAATTATCCACCATTTTTGTTACACGTTGTTGATATGATATATTTATTATTATTTGAAAATTTAATAGAAAAACTTGATATAAATTTTTTATACCAATTTATACCTTTAATACAAAAATTGTATTTGAATGTGATAGTTAATAATTGAAGGTATTTTTAATAATTTCTAATTTTTTTTTCGGCTACAATAATTTCTAAATTTAATTCCCAAGTTGTTATCATAATTAACAATTTTTTGAATTAATTTTACTTTGTATTGTCTTAGTAAAATACTATTATATTTTGGTGTTAATATACAACTGGAAGTATTACATATCAAATAAATAATTAATTATCACTAATGGAAAGTCAAGTTTATATCACACTAGGATAGAGCCCGTTTGCCCGTGCGATGCACGGGTAATTTTTTACCAAATCAATTGTTAATTATGATTATTGACTATTTGTTATACATTGAATAATACAATGATGTATTTATTAAGACATACAATTTTAATTAGTGAAACACTTATATGTTATTGTTATCTTTCCTTTATGTTTCATCTTTTCATTTTACATAGACATTAATTGAATAGCGCTGCAATATTAAGTTTGGTTCACCCTTTACAGTTATTATGAAGCTTGTGGGTGTGATTTCCAGCGCAATTTTGCATGTAAAAGATAAACAAATAATTCATATAAAGAAGTATGAATAAGGTATATATTGGTTCGCCCTTTACAGTTATTATGTTGCTCAAATGTTGGTTTATTCAATTAGTACCCATCCTTAGAGAGAAAAAAAATTAGAAAATCATACAAACTAATTGTTGTGAATCTTTTGAAAAAAAATTCTTGAAGACAATGTTGTTAGTAACATCTTGTATAAATTGTTTGAGTCGAATGCTTGGTATAGAATCATATAAACATATGGAATGTACTACCTTCGTTCCTTATTAACTGTCCACTTTGGAGAAAAAAATTTGTTCCTATATATATGTCCACTTAGAGTTTCAAGAGAGCATTAAATGATGTTTTTCCAAGAAATGTCATTGCAGGAACGATAAATGAGGAAAGATAAAATACAATTTAAAGGGTGAAATAGGAAAACAAATAATACTTTTTATGAAAAGTAACAAAATTAATTGCACTCTTAATATGTGTGTTTCTTCTCTTCCTGGACAGTTAAGTAGGAACGTAACAACTAAGAGAAAATTTGGTTTCACTATTGCTGTGAATGTATTGATTGTGTTCCTTTTGAATATACCAAATTTGCATTTAAAATAAGGAATGGATATCGATGCTCCTTCTACATGGATATTAAATGATCAAGAACAATCGTAAAATAAACTATTGCTTTATGTTTCTAAGAAATTCGTTGTTGAAAAATTCACACATTTATAAAAAGGAACCTAATATGCACCATTTTTTGGTGGTTTAATTTTACACCACCTACTTTGACTGGGTATAGCAGGTCAACACATTATTTTTTTTAAGAAAAAATATCATCAAAAATTTGTCATATATTAAATATCTTTAAAAAAAGATGTGTTGACCTGTTATAGCAGGTTAAAAAAAGTGGTCTAAAATTAGACTACTTTAAAAGTGGTCCACATTATGGGTCACCTTATAAAAATCGATGTTATCTAATATTAATGTCCATTATCTACAGATGATTAAGAGAATGGAACATAAATAAATATTTGTGCAAATTTAATACAAATCTATAACTTAATCCAATTTAAAATATCATTTTAAATATATGGAGTATAATTTATGTTTCTCTCAACAAATGCAGATGCAGAATAAGTTTGTTATAAATGATAAATACTTGGGTATGAATTAATTTATCTTTAACAGTTATTGATTAATCAACAATTAGAGGAACATTCGCCATTACATAAGGAAAAATAAATTGTTTTAGTCACACATTACTACAACTAAAACATTGAACACAAAGTTAAAACTAATACATCTTTTCCTAACCATACGACAACAATCTAAGGAAAGTAAATGTTAGGGACTTCACATAAACTCAGAATTTGAGAACCTAGCTGGTGGCTTCTGTATGGGTCTCTCCATTCACATGTAATTCACATACACCAGCAACATTAGGCAAGTGTCAACTTTAGACAATAGTGCTTAAAAAAAAACCTTAGATAATAGTCACAGTAATGGACCACAAAAGAATCAGGCTTCTACAGGTATAGTAAGACTGAAAAGTAATATAATAAGAGGCCAAATATAAAACGCCAAGATAAACATAAAATCTTAACAGCACATTCAGCCTCTATAATATGGATGGACACTTGTACAGGTATCAGATAACTTTATTTTTTTTCACTTCTAGAAGAATCTCAGCTTGACACTCAAAAAAAGTAAACATGTATATTATCAACCTAATTATCCAATTGTTGCAAGAAAAATGGTGGGTGCGCAAACATGAATGGTAATAAGAGGGAGAAAAATAAAAGCTCAAGACTTAAATCAACACATCTTAGATGCTCATCAGGATCAACATATAATCCAAGAGAACACACAAAACTACAGGCAACCCTATTGAAATAGAAAAAAAGATCAAACACAATTGCAACAGAAAGAATTACTGAGGCAAATACATACAATACTTTTATTACAGACCTTCTAGCTTATCAAATGTCTCCTCATCAATCTTGCATCCAAGTCCAGAGTACATCTCATCTCACAATCACGAGAAATACTGGAAAAAAAAAATCTTCTTAGTTTCCTCTTCACTGAAAATCAAGAAAAATGAAACTCAGACAAAACTATCAGTCCCATTATCAAAAGTTGTTTTCTTGCTTAAAAAAGTAACCCAAAAAAACACAGTCAAGCATAAAGTTTTGAAAGCAGTTAGCTAGATGAGATTGACTTTTGGGGAGTTTGATTAATACTATAGGTTGTTAAGGAGATGCCCCTGTGTTCCGAGCAACTACCAAGGAGAAGTCATCACTTCTCCAATTAGTGGAGTTGTTAAGGTGAAATATCCATTATATAGATTTTAGAGTCATATACAATTATCAAGAATAAAAGCTAAGAACCAAATATCTTCAATTTGAACAATTCAGAAATTGAAGTAAACAAAGAAATCATAAATCATGAGCAAAATAAAATGATGAAGTACATAGAAGGTGACGTAAAAGAACTAAATATAATTTAAAATCAAGTGGATTAGAATTTAGAATTAATAAATTGGTAAACACCAATTAAAAGTTCACTCATTCTAATTTCAATGTGTAAAGCAGCAAAGACCAGCAAATAACACTTTCTTCAAGTGAGAGAAGTCCACCCTTAGGAATGACCAACCAACCTAAAACACTCTTTACATAATTTTTTCCTACCTAACCTTCTTCCCTCCCTTCTTTTAATATTTTCTACCAACAAAAGTTAAACCTCAAAATATTAGTAACCATAGGAGGCAAACAGAATGTTTAGCAACTTAGCAAGTGTATTCACGTTCTCTAAAGTAATGATCTTATATAGAAACATGGAATAAAATGGTACATGACATGAGGTGTCTCCTATTCTAAAATTTGGTTTCTCTACTTGCCATGTTCTCCCATTCTCTTTGTAGCATAGTTGGAAACTAATTTAGGATTTCATAGTTGGATAGATCAATATAACACAAACCTTTCAAGCAATGAGGTATGATTGTTGAGTTCTCCAATATGAAACTTTAAGCCTTTCAACTTTAATAGTCATAAGAACTCCAACTATAAAAGCATCAAAGTGGGCATACATTGGATGATTAGATCAGCAGATTGGGAAACTTTAGAATAAGATTAGGAAAAAATAATGCAACAGGGAAACAACAACACTTTCAACTACAAATCATAAAAAACAGCTTATCTGACACACCAAACCAATTAACTCTTGTGAGTATGACTAAGAAATAGACAAACATACCAATAGGAAAATAGAGTGGAGATGCAGGGACAACTTGTGCCATCTTCCCCTCCTTGTACTTCTGAAGTATAAAAGTTAACTTCCCATGACAATAGAGTCAGTAATATTGTTCTTGCATTGTCTGATAAATCAAGAATGAAAAATCAGAATAACTCTAAGTGAAATGAAATTTTAGAGTTTAATCAAGAAGAAAATGATGAGCATTTTGAAGGGGGGAAAATTCAGCTTCAAATGTATTTCCTTTCTTTGATTTAAAGTGAAACCAGTCACATGAAAAACATCCTAGAAAAAATGAAGCAGCAGAACCACCTCACCTTTAGGAAAGGTCCTATCTTTCGAACAGCTAAAAAATGAGATTAAAAAACAATCTTACAAAATAAACCCACCTTAGACTTATATAAACACATAGATTAACAGTGGTTCCGCTTTAATTTCCTCCTTGTTTAGCCTTAGATTTGTCTCCTTCCCGCTGAGCCTATCAGTTAAAGGTGAGCCTATAACATATCTTCTCTAGCATCACTAATCCATATATTGACTCTCTTACTTTCTTAAATTTAAATAAAAATGACACCTGGCACATGCTTTGTGCTCGAATGCCAACTATTTACGGACACAATAAATTTAATTAATATGGTGCTTGTTAAGACTATCAAAAGTTCTTACCTCTCTACTCAAGAAGAATTTCATATTTTTAAAGAGACTTTTACATTCTAATGTATATAGGTCCTCTTCAACTTCATGACCTGCGACTTCGTCAACCAGTTGCATTAGTGCACCAGGTTCATTAGAAGGAAGTTGATGCTGAAGTTGAGCAAGTCTTAGTTCAGAATGTTCTTTTTCAGTTACAGCCCTATTTTGCTTGGATTCCACTTGTTCAGATCCAGCTAAATGAGAAGCTTTGGAATTCAATAAAGAGGGTTTGGGATCAGCATTGGCATATCTTGACAGTGCATATAGATCTGCATAATTTGAAAAGAAAATTGGTCAGCAGAAACATATGATATTAGTAGCAATTCAAATTTCTAAAGTTCAATTTAAGTTGAGTAAATGGTACCTGTTGCCAAAGCTTCCAACTGAGGATCGAGTATGGGGGTACTTCAAATTTATAGAATGATAGAGCCGGAAATTAACAAAACTGAGAAGAGGCTGCGGAAATTCATTAAATAAGTTTAACAAATCAGGAAAAAAAACTAACTAAATCAATTAGGAGATGTATGTCAGTTTGGTTAACTAAATTGGGTTTATACATGACCCTGACACAACAGTTGAACACTTGAACTTATTTAATACAACATGATTCAAATATTTAGATTAATAGTCCTATTAATTGAGATGACATATATCAATGGGTGAACAGAATGACAATACTAAATAGAAACATGAATACGAAACTGACCTTGTATAATTGCAGAAAACTTAGCATGGCCTGCACAAGCAATATAATCAATCCATAATCCATATCCATATCCATACCATGTACAAATTTAGATTAAAAACATTACAAAAGCTTTCTATAGAATCCCAAAAACACAGGATCACAAACAAATTGGCTTTATAGTCTGTCATTTCTATTCTTATTTGGCCAGAAAGCTTTCTTGACAGTATAAGCTAGGACCTAACAATTCAGTAACATAAGCCAACACCAAGGGTAACCAAAGCCAACAAATTAACATATGCATTTCATGACCACAGTATCTAGAAACATATTCATTTCCCAAGGCCATATCCACCAAATCACCTAGATACAGAAGCAATGATCATTTCCTCCACAGCCAAATACACCAATTTGCAATATAACCTGGAATGCTTCGTACCAGCACAGAATCAAAGCTTCAAATGGTTTGAAGGATTCCTTGAAATACCTTCCAAGTTCCCATGGAAAAAAAAGCTATGTAGATAACCCCACTAACAGATGATAAGGCTTTTCAATAAAAAAAAACTAACAAAAATCTAACACTATTTCCAGAACCCACAACAAAAAGTTTCATACTTCTCTCTCTCTCTCTCTCAAGAGTATAAGTTTTGCTCCCTTTTAAGAAGGGGGTAAAAATAAACACCTTTCTCACACAATGATTTTTCTATTTTTTATCTTATATCAATTGATATTCATACATCGAAGTCGAACACAACACATACATAGTCTCCAAAAATTATTTAGATAACATGAAGTATAACAAATATAGAGACTACTGTTCTTACCAGACACAGATATCACCCACAAAATGAATGTGCGTTGGTCCTTATTACCACTTATGTGAAATGTGGTGGAGTGAATTGTGGTGGGGTGAGGGTTGTGTGAATGGTGGTAGAGGAAGTGTTGTGTGAGTATTTATAGGCAAATTTGAGGAAACATTCAAATGAGAAAAGGTTGTGTGCAACCTTCCACCTATAACCCTAAACCTCTACAAACCTAGTCCCAAATTCACATGAGAATGGAACGACAGATGAAAAAGCTATACCAAATCCCCCAAAAAAATGCACATGTAATCAACAATATTAGATAAAAAATTCGTAAAAAGGACGAAATTAGGATGAAACGTATAAAGAGGTGCTAAGCTACAGTGTAGTGAAGTTCAAGAAAGAACTGTAACGATGCCTTACCTATGTAATGGTTGATGGGCCGACGTGATGGCCAACGCCGAAGAAGCCATGTGAAGGCGCCGGAGATCGTGGAAGGAAATCTTCTATGACCAGTGACGTCAAAAACAGATGGCACGAGGGAAATTGGTGACGTTGATACAGTGGGGGAAGCAAGAAATTGGGGGAAAAGGACGGGTTTGCATGGGGAAGGATCACAGAAAGGAAAGGGGACGACACAACCCCATGGATTCCGGGGAGGATAAAGGCGGAACGGGGAAGCTCTCGAGTTGGAGAAGAGGGAGAGAAACAATGTAGAGTGTAAAACGATGTCGTTTTCCAGGCTCCGGTTGAAAAAAAAATAAACAGATACGTTAAAAGAGCAGGACAGGTGGCGAAACGCCATTGGAGGTCTTTTAGGAATAGTATAAAGCAAACTGAAGAATAAGAAGTAGTAGATACATACATTATTAGATATAATATTGGAAAAATATTATATGTGCATTTACTTATCTTCATATGTCCAACCAATATACTTAATTTCAGTAAAAGTTACAAAAATGACCTTCAAGGAATTGGTTGACAAGTGTCACAGCCACAATATTTTGAAATTTTGGGTAAAAAGAACAACATTATCCAAAACAATTATACACATGTCATTCCAAGAATCAATTTCATCTCACCCCCTCTCTGGCTGACAAGTGTCACAGTCACAGCAACTCACACAAATTAATTATTTGCACTGATTTCCCTATATATTGGTTTGTTTGTCCCCCATTAAATGAAATTTTCAAAATCATTTCCTATAAATCAACCTTCTTATTGCTAATTTCATCTCATATTCATTAAAATAGTTTTAAAAGTATTTTATTACACATCAATCCTAGGCCAAAAATTCAAATAGTCATGCAATTAATTCTGAGCCAAAATTACGTTACTAACTTTATTTATAATTGCATGGTTTCCAATTTTAAAACAACAATTAAGATGATTAATGATTCTAAAATAATTAATCCAAATGAGTTTTATTTCCCTAATAACAAACTTTATATAAACTAATTAATGACGTGAATCAGTGCAAATATGTTTTGAAATAATTTCCTTTTTTAAAATGAAGAAAAAAACGTTTTAAATAATACATTACTTATTAAATTCATTAGCTATCTATTTAAGGAAATTATTTTTTGCAATTAATTATTTGTTTCCTTCAAATTCTTTAAATAAACCACTTAATTAAATTAATTTGTATTTACACTCATAAAATGACTTAAATGCAATATTAAATAAATGGTATATCCGTTTTTTTAAATCTCATTTGAAATAATTTATTACATTTTAATGCAATGAAAATTTGTTTAAGGAAATTCTTTTTCGAATTTCATTGATTAATTCTAAACAGTTTAATTATAACCGTTTATTACCATCACTTAATTTAATTATGTATCATTGACAATTTTAAACATTTAATTCGTTGACATATTTAAAAACATCATAATACAACATTTAATACTAATTAATATTTAAAAAACTGAAAACGCTGATTTCATTATTTAACATAAATTTAATTGAATTGAATTAAAAGTATTTTATTACACATCAATCCTAGGCCAAAAATTCAAATAGTCATGCAATTAATTCTGAGCCAAAATTACGTTATTAACTTTATTTATAATTAATGGTTTCCAATTTAAAAGCAATAATTAAGGTGATTAATGATTCTAAAATAACTAATCCAAGTAAGTAATATTTCCCTAATTACAAAGTCATTAATTTTCGAAAAAATCAAAATAATTAAACAGTATTTGCGTGTGTGGAATACCACAAAATAAAGTTGATTATATGTTTGTATAATCATTAAATAGAAATACGGTTGTATGTACTATACTGTACGAACTATGTACCTTGGTAAATTAATACACTTGATTTTTTGGTTGCCTAATAAAACTGTTTTTGAATTAAAAATACATATTCTATTTGGGAATGGAATATTCTTGACAACTTTAGTCATCATTAACCCTAATTTCAACTATATATACCCCCTTATGTTACATTTCTCCTCCATCATTCCATCCATTTTTCAGCACTTGATATATTTGAAATTAACCTTTCTTCTGATGGCTTCAAGAATCGACGATATGGCCAAAATCGATGCCTCCAAAGAGACCTGGACAATTGTTGCGAAAATCAATCGTCTATGGCTAAGTCCGAGCTTATATGGCTCAAAGATACCCTTTTCAATGGACATGATACTTATGGATGACAAGGTATAACACTTTTTTTTTTGAATCACTCAGATTTAATGTAATCTTTCGAATGCATTCATAAATTGCTTAGTTTGTAAACTTTTAAAATTTCAGGGCTGTAAGATTCATGCTACAGTTAGGAAGACTTTGATTTATCGATTTCAGTCTTTGCTAACTGAAGGAAAAGTATACCAGATTTCATTATTTGGTGTTGGTGAAAGCGGTCGTGATTTTTCACCCAACCGAGCATCCATTCAAGATCAACTTTGATATTCAGACTACTGTACGATTGCTTCCTAACAAGGCTATCAACTTAACCCCGTACTCTTTCGTTCCACTTGGTGACATAATGTATAAGGACCTTGATACATCATTCCTTATAGGTATTAACTCTTATGTAGCCTTTTGAGTTTTTGAAAAATTGTTATTAATTTTCCTTACATTTTTTTTTGTATTTCACCAGATGTAATTGGAATTCTGGCTAGAGCAAGTGGAGAACAAGAGTTCGAGAAAGATGGTACTAAACAAAAAAGGATAACTATTGAACATGACCAAGATGGGTACACCTCATGTTCTTTGCTTATTCAATTGATCGATCCTAATTTTATGTATACGAAAATTAATTTTAATAACTATTTTTGTGATTAGGGTTCGGGTTGAATGTGTTTTTTTTGGAAAATATGTTGCTGAAGTCGTTGGTTATCTTTCATCTGTTGATGCAACCAATGCTGTTGTGGTTGTGCAATGTGGCAAGATAAAGGCGGTGAGAATAAATTAAGCATTAAATGCTATATTCCATTCTTAAATTTCGCGTGAATTGTATTATCACCGCAATTGCGACCCATTCATTATTAAAAAAACCCGTTTTCAAATAAGTTTAAATATGAATGTAATTAATGCATTAAATGCTATATTTCATTCTTAAATGAAATATTCTTTAGTACAACATATTCGAATGGTCCATGATGGTGGTCAATGCATTTAAGCAATTTTATGAATGGAGAAATTTTTTATTTATTTATCTGTAATTGTTGTATTAAAATTCATTTTAAAAAAAAATTGTTTTCAAATATGTTTAAATATGAATGTAATCAATGCATTTAATTCTATATTTTATTTCAAAATGTTATATTCTTTAGTACAACATAATCGAATTGTCCATGATGGTGGTCTATGCATTTAAACAAGGGTGGGGTTAATCCTCTACTTGGTCCCTGTGGTTGTGTGGCCGTCTGAAATTAGTCCCTCCCCGGAAAATTTGAAAATTTAAGTCCTCGTGTTTGGAAAGTGTGTGGAGTAGGTCCTCGCCGGAGCCCGGAACTCCGGCGAGTGATGAAGTGTCATGCTGACTCAATTAAGTGAGCTGACATGGATTTTAAAAAAAATAAAAAAATTACATGTCAAATAATTTAACCCAATTAACCAAAATAAAACCTTTTAACAAATCTAATCCAAATCTAATTAACAAAATCAATTCCCCCTCCCCAAATTAACCCCAAATCCTAAATCACCTATACAGAAACACACCAATTCCAAACCCTAATTTTTCTTCCATCTAACCATCTTCATTGCATTCCAGATCTAAATGCAGGGGATGAACCATCATCTAAATCTAATAGAAACACCCTTCCTTCATCTCTCTCTCATGAACAACATCATCACCCACCGCCATGGACGTTTCTTCTTCTTCTGGAACCTTCCTCCTCATCACTCTCCTCTTCCCGGCGGCGATTTCTCCACTGCCAGTCCTCTCCGCCACCGACCCCAAAATCCTTAGCCGGTTCAGGAAAGGCCTCGACAAAACGGAGCTCCTTCCCTGGCTGGAACAAGGCGGTGAACCATGTGGCCCCCCGCGTTGGGAGATGAGAGAGATCGAGAATGAGGAACCCAGGTGAGGGCTCCATCAACGAGACCACGAATCAAAACTCCACCGTGAAGCTGGAGAATTCAAGCTATACCCACTTGATACCGAACCTGGCATGCGCCCTGATGATGGCCCTGTCCTCCTCCGGCGTGAACGGATAGTGCTCCACGTCCGGCGAGAGCTGGCGCAGACGACACAATTTCCCTGATCGACCCGGAATCGATTTGCTAATCGTCGTCCAGTTCCTTGGATCGTGAATCTGAACCAGCTTCGTTAACGCTTCGTCTTCGTCGGAGCTCCATGGACCCTTTGACCCGATCCATTTCTTCTTTTCTTCCCCTTTCAATTCTTTGTATGCTTGGTTATGGTGGTGGTGGGGATTGGGGTTTTGTCTTCTAGATTTTGATTTGTGTTTGAAGGTTTGATGTGAGGAGAGGTTGCAGGAGAAAACGCGAGAGGCTGAAGAGTTGGAATTGAAGAGGGTGGAAAGCAAGGGTTTGTATCGGAACCTTGTTGAGCATGTGGAATCGCTGAATTGTGAGGTGCAGGCTGAGAAATTGAAGAGAAATCTCTTACCGGAAGCTGATCTGGGCTGAGAAATCGTTTTTCTTTTGTTATTTTGTTCTGATTCTTCAGTAGATCCATTACCACTGGATGGGGGAGGTTAATGAAGATTAAAATGGGTTTGGTTTTGATGAAGATGAAGATCATTTGGGAGGAATTTTTTTTTTGTTAATTAAATTAGTGTTAGTAAGTTAATTATGATTAGTTATTTTTTAGGGTTAATCAGGGGTCTGTTAAATAAATAAAACTGATTTGTAATTTTTTTATTTTTTATTTATTTTTCCTTGCCACATCAGCCTCATTTATCCAGTCATCATGCCAATTCATCACTCGCCGGAGTTCCGGGCTCCGGCGAGGACCTGCTCCACACACTTTCCAAACACGAGGACTTAGATTTTCAAATTTTCCGGGGAGGGACTAATTTCAGACGGCCACACAACCACATGGACCAAGTAGAGGATTAACCCTTTAAACAATATAGAAAAATGGAGTAAATTTTAATTTATTTAGCAGTAATTGTTGTATTAATTTTCTTTTTTTTAAAAAAAAAATTGTTTTCAAATATGTTTAAATATGAATGTAACTAATTCATTTAATATAATTTGTAATTAATGCATTTAAGAAAACCGTTTTCATATAATGTTAATTTGTATCATGATTTTTTAAAATTCACTCAACGTAATTACTGTATTAAATTTCGTAGGAAATATATTACATTACCTTTAAACTATTTTGTAAATTTTCAATAAATAAATCAAAATGATGGTGGTTAATGAATTTAACCTATTTTATGTCTAAAGATAATTTTTACCAAAATATCGTGTGATTTTTAATTTATTTTCATTTAAAAAAAAAGAAACGGTTGTGTGTGCCAATTTTTTTTTTAACTATGTACCTATATTAATTATGGGGATTTGATTTATGTACAAATGTACTATATTGTAATTACCAAAAAAAAATACGTATTTTTCATATTAAAACTAATACAAAATTGATTTTTCATATTACTTAAGTATTTTTTAAAAACTTTAAGAGTAAATATAAGTAATTGTATGATAAATTGAAAGTGAAAATATGATTTAAAAATACACTTATATATATATACACACACACTTACATGGTAAAAAACTTCCACAAGTAAAAACATTTTACATCAAAAAAATTCATATGAAATGTAATAATTTTTGTCAACTCTTCATTCTCCTCCAACCTTTATGTCTCATTTCTCTTACTACTTTTGCTAACTTTTGGGAACAAATATTTAGGATTAAATATATATATATGAAGTTTTTGTCAAATTTTGCAAGTTTGATGACATCTCATTGTGATTTTATTTGGTTGAATGCTCATTTTTTTCATATCTTAATTTATTAATACGTTCCTAATTAATAATGAGATCAATATTCGTCGTGCAACGCACGGGATAAAAACGCTAGTAGATATAAAAAGTTAATGCCATTGGCGGAAATACTAGGCCCACTAATAAAGCCTTATACTATATGCCAGGTGTTCATAACCAAACCAATCCAAACAAAACCGAAAAACCGATCCAAAAAAACCGAAATTCAATCAAACCGAAAACCGAACGGACTAAAAATTGAAAAAACCGAAATTATTTATTGGATCGGATCGGATTTCGGATTCGATTTCCAAAACCGAACCATCCAATCGAAACCGAACATTCACAAATATATATACTTTTAGTTATACATATATCATACCATTTACACTTACATAGTACATATTTATTGTTTATATATTTATTATATGAGGCATGCTTATTGATAAAATTATGTTTGAATAAAAAATGTTTCAAGTAATTAGTTAAACTATATACATACATCAAAGTAAACAATTATGATCATAACTTATAAATATATTGACTATGTTATAATTTATGAGTGTTACATTGATGTCATAAATTATGTATCGTTATATTTATTATATATTATATATTTTTAAGATTCATACACCACAATTTCAAAGTATAAAAAAATGAAACAAAAACCGAACAATCCAATCCAATCCAAACAGCTATAGATTGGATCGGATTGGTTCGGATTTGAATTTAGTAAAAAATTCATTGGATGATAAAATCATAAAACCGATGAGATCGGATTGTATGATTTTTCCTCTGAAAACCGATCCAATCCAATCCGTGAACACCCCTGATTCCAAGGTTTATCCAGCCAAATGTATATCCACAGCCATAATATAAAAGAACTACCTACTTCTATTTCCAAATGATAACAGAAACGTTACTAACAGAAGCACTCCAAATATCATTATAAAGAGAGAGAGAGAGAAAAATCTCCACAACGCCGTAGAAGGATAAACTCATTGATGAACATAAAATTCTACCAGCTAACCAATCAATGTGTGTCTAAAATCTTCCCAATTCATATCCCCTAAACTTCAATGACAAAAAAAAAAAAAAACAAGTTTTACAAATTAGCATTCTGCTTAGAAAGAAAAAGCAAAGTGAAACAGCTAATTACAGTATCCTCTTGTTTCATAGAAGTTAAGACCCGGCACTTGAAAATGTGATCCCTTGTTCTCCATGGTTGTGTCGAACTCGAAACGCATCCTCTTCGAGCACTGGGATTCATCAATCACTGATGGTACCTCACAAGAGTACATTGAAGGAGACTCAAATTCTTCAACCATTTCCATCAACATGCTCTGCAATTCCTCCAAACCATAATCCTTCCCCTGCAATCGACACAAAAATTATGAGTAGTGTTTACTTATACACTATTTTCACTAAATCCTTAATGCCACAACCTGAAATTCCAACATTGATTCAAGAAGATGATCCTTCATAGTTCGAAGACTCCACAATCATACCTCATTCCTCACTTGTGCCATGAGAGATGCCATTTCTTCTACAAAATCAGAAAAGCCCTGAAAGCAGAGGATCACAATAAGCACAAGCTTTTCATGACCATAACACAAAGAATGAACCATAGGAGAAAAGAAACAAATCTTGAACTGCATAAAAGAAATATAAATCTGTAAAATAATACACTCACCTCATCCTCTTCCTCTTGAGGATCATACAAACCAGCATCATACATCGTTCTTTTCTTGGGGTCAGATAACACTGCACCAGATAGATAAGCAAAGTTCAATCACATCAATATCACAAAAGGAAAAATTAAACCAAAACCAAAAATTTCAAGATACGAAACAACAATTCCAAGAACCATACCTGCATAGGCTTCTTGAATTTGCTGGAATTTGCGCTTGGCTTCACCAAGCAAAGAAGGTGTTCTCGTCCACCTATCAGGATGCCATTGCTGCATTGAATTCATAACCACACTCAAAATCAGCATCATGCATTCAAATTCAAACCAAAAACATCACTGCAGCATTTACACAAACATTTTGCATTCAATACACACATATCCAAAACAAGAAACATGCCCTCAAGTGAAAAAAACAAAAAACTAACCATTGCAAGTTTCCTATAAGCACGTCTTATCTCATCAACTGAAGAATCTAAACTAACACCAAGAATGGTGTAGTAAGATGAAGATAACCCTTCTTCTTTGCACGCATCCATTATCCAAAAAATCAAACTCTAACCATTGAAATAATGAAATACTCTATTTTTCACCTTTGATTAGTGTGACATATAATTGCACCCAACTTTGGTTTGGTGAGCAAGGGAATGCTCTAGCATAAGGTGCTATTTATAAATTATGATCATGAGTTTATGGCGGTTAATTAGGAAGTGAAAGCTCTAGAGGATTTAACTTGACAGGAAAAAAAATATCTTGAGAATCAGAGACACGTAGAAGGGTGGTGGTGACCACAGAACGTGATAATTTCAAGCCTGGAATGTTCTTGAAGAAATGTACTACACATAGATATTTTTTGGGGTTGCGTGACGTGGGATAGTGATATTTCGTATGCATTACCAAAAATGGAAAAAGAATGCAGTTGTGGACTTGTGGTTTGGATGATGATGAGATATTTTTGGTGTCGGAAGTTTCATCATCACGGATTAGGATTGTCTGTAGTTTCAGTTTGTTGCTTTTTGTTTTTTTAAGAATTCTGTTCGAGTCGGAAATATCTATATCATAATAGGGTTAACTCTCACAATATGGAGTTTTCTATCCACAAGACTCAAATCTAAGACCTTATTTAAAGAAAATAAGTATGTATCACTTAAACCAACCACCGGTTGGTAGTTTGTTGCCTTTCAACTGCACAAAATCATTCCCGTACAATTTTGTAAAACAAATAATTAATACTTAATTTCGAAGGGAGGCGATCACAATAATATTATCGCATACTCATCTTCTGGCTTTCCCCAATTTAGTTTATTTTGTTCTTCCACAGTTCCACGTGTTGTATGTCAGTGGGACCAATGGGACGGCGTTGCTGGGAAGTTTTGTTTTTTTCCAGGTATTTTTTTTAGGCAATCTTGTTCGAGCCGGAAACATTTGCAGTATCGGGAGTTTAACTCAGTCGGATTTTTTTTCATTCACAAGGCGAACTCGAGACTTTATTTAAGAGAAATGAAACATGTACCACTTAAATCATGAGAATGTTTCTTAAAAAACTAACCACTACCTAGTGCAATACAATTAAAAATATAAGAAAACTTGTAAAAATAGGGGCTTGTTCTGGATAACCTTACCATGACGCTTTGGGCATGGATCAGCTCATTTTTCAGTAACAGTACCAGTTAGGATACTATTGTTCGAATAATTATATCTTCACACCTCAAATATAAGGTGTGGAGAGGTGGAGGAAGAGATAGATATGAAGAAATAAGAGAGAAAATAAAGATGTGATATATGATTTAATTGATAGATAAAAGAAAAATAGATAGAAATGAAGATGGAAAAGAAGTGGAGAGGTGTCATAACTATGTCAAAGTTATGGAATTAATGGAACATCTCATATTTTTATCATGAAGGTAATACGTTTTTTGATACATCGGCTTGCGGTAGTGGCCTTATCTACCTGTGAAGCAGAATATATAGCAGCTTGCAGTATACTTTAAAACTAAACATTTACAAAAAGATAGGCACTGGTATGTATGTAATTGAGTAAGTTGAAATAGGGGCAAGTAAAATCCTAGAAGCAAGAAAAGGCCTAGGAATAATTTGAATCTCCAACTTGGTTTAGAAGTTGACACAGAATGGTAGAGATGATCATTCTTGTCCATAGGGATATATGCTAAAAGACATCTGCAATAAATGAAAATATACGTAAAGCATTAAGAAGTTGTTTCCACAAACATGCCACAGTTAAATTGCATTACAATGATTAAAATGAATGAAAAATTGAAAAAAAGCATTGAACCAATAACGTGACAATACCTTCCCTTTCATCCACAACATTATAATCATCTTCATCATCATCAAAATCTTCCTTCTGCAAGATGATTATTGAGTTAGTACTTCTTTTAGCGTGAAAATTTATAGAGATTTATTTTTATGCACCCGCAGTGTAAATAAGTTTTACACAATCATTCAATCATATCTCTCCATTTTGCTAGTACATAATTAATTTTGAATTTAATAATATTTAAAATAGAAAATGGAAAGTTGTGTTTGAATTACTGTGTAAAACTTTTTACACTATCAGTGCATAGAAACTAATCTCAAATTTAAATACAAAACTTATTAGTAACAGTATGCTTCATAGGGAAGAATAGTGAAATAACCCTTTGAACTACTACCATCAACCCCAAACTGTAAAAATATTCCAATGCTGAAATAATGTTATAATATACCACCAGATGTCTAAAGGAAAAATGTATGCGTATGTCACATTTGAACAAATGTGCTAAGTTTAACATAAATTCACAAATACAATCTTCAAGAAACTTCACAAATCTATGTACAAGAGAAAAGAAAGACCAAGCTCATGAATTTCATTTTCTAGTTCTTTCCCGTCCGAACTCACTATTTTTATTTTATTTTTTGGTGGTGGAAGGGGAGTGAGCACAATGTGTAAATATTTGAACAAATGCAGAGTAGCATATAGAATCCACTTTCTAAAATTTCAAAGCATGAAGCAAAAAATTAGATAAACTAAACCCTTGAGGTTTAAATTTTCTAATTTTCTTCGGGTAAATGGTCACATTGGTCCCTAAATGTTCCCACCGACTTTAAAGTCGTTCCTGGAAGAATTTTATTAGGCTCGCGCTCCCCAGTTGTGGCAAAAATCAGTCATATTAGTCCCTGACGTTAAAAACCTCTAACGAACGTTAACCCAATTAATAAAAGTCAACATTATCTTTCTAATTTTCTTTCACTTTAGTCCCTTTCTTCTTTCTTCTACCATCTTCACCCCCTCCTTTCACCATTTTCACCAAAAACTCTTCCCCTTCTTCATCAACCCATTCATCTGGGTTCGAAGTTTATGAGGGAGGAAGAAAACGGAAAAAGGGGTTGAGATCCGCAAAAAGATTGAAGTTTGAACTTGAAATCGCTTTCCACTGTCCCCAATTTATCAACGGGTAGATATTTTCAATTTTTTACAGAGAACAGGACCAAGGTGCATATTTTCCACTTTCTTGATCTCTTCCTCTTCATGTTCGCACCGATCTGGTTTGGGATTGTTTGGATTTGTGATTTTGAGTTTTGCAACTGGGTTGGGATGATTCAATTTCAGAAGTAAAAGTGAAGATCACGCGCAGAAGCATGTAAAAGTAGGATTTTTGAGTTATTTGGGAATTGGGATGCTCCATTATCAGATCTGTAATTATCACGCACATAGTAGGATTTCTATGTCATGCTTCATTATCACATCTAGTTGAAGAATGGGTTGATGAAGAAGGGGAGGAGTTTTTGGTGAAGATGATGGAAAAAGGGGATGAAGATGATGAAAGAAAGAAGAAATGGACCAAAGTGAAAGAAAATTAGAAAGATAATGTTGACTTTTATTAATTGGGTTAACGTCCGTTAGAGGTTTTTAACGTCAGGGACTAATATGACGGACGTTTGCCACATCTGGGGACCGCGAGCACAATAAAATTCTTCCAGGGACGACTTTGAAGTCGGCGGACACATTTAGGGACCAATGTGACCATTTACCCAATTTTCTTCTCCTAAACCAATCTTTTCGCTTTTTCAATTTTTTATTTAGGGTGTCAGTGAAGGCGGACAGAGAGCTGATTAATCATCAGCCGGATCCGCAGGACTTGCTTTATCAAAACAAAGAAGGGAAAAGATTACATACTGATAAAGCTATCAAACAAAGCTTCCATTATCAACTTAATATACTCAGCACAACTATTTTTAATGTTAAAAGGACATTCACCACAAACACTTGACACCTTTCAATCAAACCTAATTATGCTTTAATGGAATTGTGGGTTCCATTTCCAAGGTCTAATAATTCCAATCAGTTCCAATTCCATGTTCCACACAAGACATCAAGACCTCAAAGAACACAAATAATTCCGAAAGTTGCCATATCTGTTAGAATTTTGGGTCACAAATGTAACTTTTAATTGTGTTAGGGCCATTATTTAATTATCCAAAACTAAAGTGGTCTATTTAATATTGATCTTATGGCGAAGGACATATGTGTTATGAAAAGGTATTGTGCAGATACCATAAGGCAATATTCTAATTTGATGAGGGGCCAAATTAGAAATATTGAAAACATAATTGTAACTGATGCAGTTACTTATAGGGTTATGGTCCCCAATTGTAGACACAACGTAACAACGTAAAAAGTTTCTCCTCATCCCCATCAGAGGAGAACGTCAGGAAACCCTAAGGGTGATCTACAATTGGAAGATCACAACCCCAGATCCTTCAGCGATTCCCATGGCTCATTCAGGTACGCTTCCGCTCTAGATCTTCATCATGTTTTTCGGGTATGGGTTAATCAAGTGTGGTTTAGGATTATGCTCCTATTTTCTATATGGGTAGAAAAACATGTGGTTAGGAACAAATCCTTATTTGTTAGAAACCTACAAGTGGTATCAGAGCCACTCATGCCTGATTCATGTATGACTTTGGTAATTCTAAAAATTAGGGTTTCAATTTTCGGTAATTGATTCTTGTTTGCAGTGTCGGTTTTTATGAATTCAGTCTTTTCCGATCATAATCTTTGTCCGGTCATGAGTTTTCTTAAATTAACCTTCGCTGCAATTTGTTCATACGGTCCAAGCAATATGTGATTTAAGCTTCAATTCTATTTTTGCCATTGCAAGAAACCATCGATTGATTATATAAGTGTGAATTTAGATTGAAGTCGAAACTGAATTTGAATTGATGTTTTGTATAACTGACGGGAATTGTATTTAGATTGCCATTTTGTTTTATAATTTCGTATGGTTTGATTTGAATCAAAATCAATATAAAAACGAAAACTGCATGTCTGTTGCTCTCTCAGGATATTAAACTGATACTATAGTATTAGTATTTGTTAGTATATTTTTGGGCAATAGAAATTTGTTTTCAATATGGATATATGGAAACTATATGGAAAATTATTAGTGTGTTCAAATTTTGGTTATGGTTTGTATTTTTATACAATTGTTTGATATTTTAAATGAGTCAATTAAAATAAGAAAGTCACAAAAGTGACATCTTTTTATGGAGATTGCTCATAAGAAATATTAAAAGTTTGTGCGTGTGTATGTTTATCCATGCGAGTATTAATGGACCCCAAAGGAAAAGTTAATGCTTGGCCGGATTTCATACACACCTGTGATGATAAACATGTGATAATTTTAAGGGTTTACATGTGAATGATAAATCAATCCAAAGAAGGGTTTGTTATTTGACATGATTTATTATCAATGTTTGATCATTACAACAAGAGTACCACTAGCAATTAGTATTACTGTCAAAAGACATGATATTGATGGTGCACTAGGTATCTTGAGATGGGTTATGCCATTATTTGAACGTATTGATGATTCAATTTTTCTTAATGTGAGTATATTTATAGCATTTGTTTTTGTTCTATTTTCAGCTACTATCGGTTCGATATCTGCTAATCTGAATTCGGTTCCGATCCTTGATGGAACAAATTTTAAGGATTGGAAAGAGAACATGGAAATTGTTCTTGGCTGCATGGATCTTGACCTTGCACTAAGGGTGGAGAAACCCGCTTCTCCTACGGAATCTAGTACCTCTGAACAGAGGAAAGATTATGAGAAGTGAGATCGCTCCAATCGCATGAGTCTTATGATCATTAAGCGCGGCATTCCTGAGGTCTTTAGGGGTACTATCTCGGAAGAGATAAAAGGTGCCAAAGATTTCCTTGCTGAAATTGAAAAGCGCTTTGCAAAAAGCGATAAGGCGGAAACAAGTACTCTTCTTCAGAACTTGATTTCCATGAAATATCAGGGCAAAGGAAATATAAGGGAATACATTATGGGCATGTCAAATATTGCTTCAAAACTTAAGGCGCTAAAGCTTGAGCTGTCGGATGACTTGCTCATTCATTTAGTATTGCTTTCTCTTCCTGCACAATTCAGTCAGTTTAAGATATCTTATAACTGTCAAAAGGAGAAATGGTCTCTTAACGAGCTCATTTCATTTTGTGTGCAAGAAGAGGAAAGGTTGAAGCAAGAAAGGAAAGAAAGTGCTCATTTTGTTAGCACCTCTAAAGACAAGGGAAAAAGAAAGAAAACTGTTGAGCCCAAGAATGAAGCTGCAGATGCTCCAGCACAAAAGAAACAGAAAGAGGATGATACCTGTTACTTTTGCAATGTGTCTGGGCATATGAAAAAGAAATGTACTAAATATCACGCTTGGCGTGCAAGGAAAGGTACATTTTTTGCTTTGGTCTGTTCTGAGGTCAATTTAGCTTCAGTACCTAGAAACACTTGGTGGTTAGACTCTGGTGCAACTACTAACATCAGTGTTTCAATGCAGGGTTGCCTAAGCTACCGGAAGCCAAATGATGTTGAAAGATACATCTATGTTGGAGATGGCAAGACGGTGGAGGTGGAAGCTATAGGGCATTTTAGATTATTATTGTGTACTGGATTTTATTTGGATTTGAAAGACACTTTTGTGGTACCGTCATTTAGACGGAATTTAATTTCAGTTTCTAATTTGGACAAATCAGGTTATTCATGTTCATTTGGAAACAGTAAAGCCGAGTGTCTTTTAATTCAAATATTGTTGGAACCGGTTCACTTATTGGATATGATAATCTGTATTTGCTGAGCACTGTAGCCACCTATAGTGAATCCCTGAATGTGGAATCACGTGGTACTAAGCGTAAAATTGATAATAACAATTCAGGAGCATTATGGCACAAGCGCCTAGGTCACATCTCTAAAAATAGAGTTGAGCGCCTAGTGTTAGATGGAATTTTGGATTCCATTGACTTCACAAACTTTGATGTTTGTGTTAAATGCGTTAAAGGTAAACAGACCAAAACAAAGAAATTTGGTGCATATAGAGCTACAGGCATCTTGGAATTGATACATACAGATATTTGTGGACCATTTCCAACACCTTCTTGGAATGGTCAACAATATTTTATATCATTCATAGATGATTATTCGAGATATGCATACTTATTTCTTATACATGAAAAGTCTCAATCATTGGATGTGTTCAAATCATTTAAGGCTGAAGTTGAGAACCAACTCAACAAAAGAATTAAGAGTATCAAATCTGACCGTGGTGGTGAATATTACGGTAGATATGATGGTTCAGGTGAACAACGTCCAGGGCCTTTTGCCAAATACCTAGAGGAATGCGGAATCGTCCCACAGTACACCATGCCAGGGTCACCTAGCATGAATGGTGTGGCTGAAAGACGAAACCGGACTCTTAAGGATATGGTAAGGAGTATGATTTGTCATTCTACTTTGCCAGAGTCACTCTGGGGAGAGGCACTAAAGACTGCAGCTTACATTCTAAATAGAGTGCCAACTAAAGCAGCTGCCAAAACACCTTATGAGCTTTGGACTGGGCGAAAGCCTAGTTTGAAACATTTTCATGTATGGGGATGTCCAGCTGAGGCAAGGCCTTATAGGCCAAATGAAAAGAAATTGGAATCCCGAACAGTGAGCAGCTACTTTATTGGTTATTCTGAAAGATCCAGGGGCTATAAATTTTATGATCCCAAATTAAAGACAATTTTTGAGACGGGAACAGCCATGTTCTTTGAGGAAATTGAGTTTGGAGGGGAGAACAAGATTAGGGACTTTGCTTTAGAGGAAGAGTCGGTAACAATTCCAAAACTGATTCATACAGTTGCTTCTGATGAAGCAAGTACGGGACCTCTACAAGACATTGTGGTTGAATCTCCTCCTACTCAAGATGATATGGTGGTTCATGAAGAACAAACTCAAGATCCTCAAGAACAAGTGTTACAAGAACCAATACCTTTGTGGAGATCCACTAGAGAAAAGAGAAATGCTATTCCAGATGATTACATAGTCTTTCTCCAAGAACATGAGGAAAATAATGGTATGATGGAAGCTGATCCAATCAACTTCCAGCAAGCCATGCAGGATTCCAACTCTGAAAAGTGGATTGAAGCAATGAAGGAAGAGTATAAGTCCATGCAAGACAATAAGGTTTGGGAACTTGTCCCATTACCGGAAAGTGTGAAACCCATTGGTTGCAAATGGATATTTAAGACCAAGCGGGATTCTAATGGTAATGTGGAGAGGTATAAGGCTCGTCTTGTGACTAAGGGTTATACTCAAAAGGAAGGGATTGACTTTAAAGAGACTTTCTCTCCGGTTTCATCGAAAGACTCTTTTAGGACAATCATGGCTCTTGTTGCACATTATGATTTGGAACTCCATCAAATGGATGTCAAGACAGCGTTTCTCAATGGAAACATTGATGAGACAATCTATATGGTGCAACCAGAAAACTTTGTGTCAGGAGACCCAAAGAATACGGTTTGCAAATTGACAAAATCCATTTATGGACTAAAGCAGGCATCTCGTCAGTGGTACCACAAATTTCATGAAGTAATTCTCTCATTCGGTTTTGAGGTGAATGTTGTTGAAGATTGTGTGTATCACAAATTCAGTGGGAGCAAATATATTTTCCTGGTTCTGTATGTTGATGACATACTGCTTGCCACTAATGATATAGGCATGTTGCACGAAACCAAGAGATTTCTATCAAGAAAATTTGAAATGAAAGATCTTGGTGACTCTTCCTTTGTATTAGGAATTCAGATACACCGAGACCGATCTCGGGGTATTCTGGGATTGTCACAAAGGAGCTATATCGAAAAGGTTCTTAAAAGGTTTGGCATGCAGAATTGTACATCAGGGGATACTCCAGTTGCTAAGGGAGACAAATTTAGTCTCAGTCAATGCCCAAAAGGAAACTTAGAAATTCAGGAAATGCAAAAGATTTCTTATGCATCAGCTGTAGGGAGTCTTATGTATGCCCAAGTTTGTACGCGTCCAAATATAGCGTTCATAGTTGGGATGTTAGGCAGATATTTGAGCAATCCAGGAATGGATCATTGGAAAGCAGCCAAAAGGGTTATGAGGTATTTACAGAGAACAAAAGATTATATGCTCACATATAGGAGGTCAGACCAATTGGAGATCATTGGATATTCTGACTCTGATTTTGCTGGATGCCAAGATAGTAAGAGATCCACTTCAGGCTATATCTACATGTTGGCTGGTGGTGCAGTTTCTTGGCGTAGTGCCAAGCAAACTCTCATAGCTTCATCCACCATGGCAGCAGAATTTGTAGCATGTTTTGAGGCATCTAACCATGGGATTTGGCTGAGGAATCTTGTCACTGGGCTGCGAATTGTGGAAGGAATTGAAAGACCGCTTAAGTTATACTGTGACAATAAATCAGCCGTCTTATTTTCCAACAATAATAGGAGCTCGACCAAGTCAAAACATATTGACATCAAGTTCCTAGTTGTTAAGGAAAGGGTACAAAGTGGACAGATTTCTATAGAACACATAGGGACAAACTCCATGATAGCAGATCCTCTTACAAAAGGTCTTCCGCCTAAGGTCTTTCATGAGCACACTGCTCACATGGGTGTTTTGCAGTGTGAGGAATGCTTAGTTTAGTGGGAGTTACTCATATATAAATTTTGTGTTCTATGTTTGGTATTATGCATGCATACTCTAGTATTTGGATATTTTTTGGTTAATTATAAAGTTTGATATTCTCTCATTTATGCTTTGTACAATAAGGTTATTGAATGATCTCACTAAAGTAAAGTAGGACCAGTTGAAAATTGACAAGTACAGGCCACCTTCTTGTGATTTTCATGCTGCACATTTCATAATGAATCTATGTCATTTAGTTATGTCAGTACTAGTAATCATTGATGGGTTTAGTTATGATTGATATAACGAAAATCACTTTGGTTCTATGTACTAGCATGGCTAATGGACGAGATTATTTGGATATGCTTAAGGTATATAATGGCATTTTTGAGCTCATAAAGTCTAACACATGTGTAGAGTTACATATGTGACCAGTGGGAGATTGTTAGAATTTTGGGTCACAAATGTAACTTTTAATTGTGTTAGGGCCATTATTTAATTAGCCAAAACTAAAGTGGTCTATTTAATATTGATCTTATGGCGAAGGGCATATGTGTTATGAAAAGGTATTGTGCAGATACCATAAGGCAAT
Organism: Lotus japonicus; assembly: GCF_012489685.1. Lineage (NCBI taxonomy): Eukaryota > Viridiplantae > Streptophyta > Magnoliopsida > Fabales > Fabaceae > Lotus > Lotus japonicus. The sequence continues at coordinate 10,352,282 of NC_080044.1, forward strand.
ATTCTAATTTGATGAGGGGCCAAATTAGAAATATTGAAAACATAATTGTAACTGATGCAGTTACTTATAGGGTTATGGTCCCCAATTGTAGACACAACGTAACAACGTAAAAAGTTTCTCCTCATCCCCATCAGAGGAGAACATCAGGAAACCCTAAGGGTGATCTACAATTGGAAGATCACAACCCCAGATCCTTCAGCGATTCCCATGGCTCATTCAGGTACGCTTCCGCTCTAGATCTTCATCATGTTTTTCGGGTATGGGTTAATCAAGTGTGGTTTAGGATTATGCTCCTATTTTCTATATGGGTAGAAAAACATGTGGTTAGGAACAAATCCTTATTTGTTAGAAACCTACAATATCCCGATCCAGTAACATATATCCATACCTATATGACTGAAAGTGTTAACAGTCCTGTAACTCCTGTTAATATGGAAAAAATAAAGGAAAGAATTGTAAAGCATAGATTCTATACCTCGTTCCTTTTCTCTTTTTGTTCGAAGAAATCTAGCTTTTTCTCTGTCACGCAAACATCTTTATCAGTCTAAAGAAAATCTGAAGGCTATATCATAAATATAAGTAAACAGGAATCTATATCATAAACGACGATATCGCCTTTAAGTTCCAGAAAAAAAGTTTTAAACCAGTACAAAATAGTTTCAGCAATAGAAGCTATCAAATAATCAACATATTTATAATCTTATATAACAATATTATTATAACCCAGATTACAAAGGGAAACCATATGTGCGTATACTGCTCAGTGCTCAGTACAATTGCTTACATGCGATTCCTAAGTAAATAAATTTTCAGAAAGTTATTTAACGAGGAGGAGGGGATATATTTAGGAAGATGAACCTTGTGTTGTGTTAATCTTTAAACTCTGATTAACTCAATCACATTTGTAGATAACTCATAGTTTAACCAAATAAAAAGAGGGTTATATGAAATCATCAAACCTAAATTTGCCTCTGGGTTCCATTGAAATTTTTTTCGGCTTCGCTTAGATGTACCTGAAAAATACAAATTTAAGATTAACTCAAATGTTAACATGAACCTTATATGCATAATAAAAGCAGAAGCACATTTTGACAAAAAGCTTAACCACTGCCGTGAAAGTCTATTCCATATTTCACACCTTGTGACTTGTGTCAATTCCTCAGGCAAATTGTCCAACATTAAAACCTGCGACAGAGAATCACGAGTAAGCATGGTCCTCTTCCTGTCAGAATATCTTTCTATGTGCATTTTTCTGTTCTCTGACAACGAAACAAGAAAAATACACTTCAATGAAATTTGACACAAGAAAATTAATATACATCAATGAAGTATCCTTGTAGGAGTAGGGAGGGTCCACATACTTAGGGATAAATATGGTTCCATGATAGCATTGAAAATGTTTAAGAAGCAGTTTGCCCAGCTTTCCATGGTGTAAACCTTATCATATTCACAGGGTCCTTTCACCCCCAGCTGATGTGGGAAGTATAATTACATAGTATAAGGTCATACATGAGACTATTACTGGAAGGGGAAGCAGAAGAAGAACAGAAACCGGATATGTTGAAATGAAATTGTATTCATTATTCTAATGAGTGATACACAGGTTCTCATATTTATATTTATATGAGTTTCACAAGAAGCTTATGGGAGAAGCTATAGTAACTACCTAATTCTGTTATGACAATACATAATTAACAGCCAGCTGGCATATCACATGTGCAGATATCAGACTTACAAAGACACTAACAGAATTACAAATGTTATTCAAACTAAGACATGCACTACCAGAGACAATAATATAACTAGTATTTAAGTCAAAGATGTTGGTATGATAATCTCACAATGCATATATCATGTAAAGTACAATTTAATGCTTACCACCCTTCAAAGTTCTCTCCTCCAGAAGATAAGGAGAAGCTTTTCAATACCTTTGAAACTTAGAACTCCAGCTAAGCAAGTTTTTCATATAATCATCATTTATATCGATTTTACCAGGACAATTAACTTCCTGCAGCATCAGATTGATAAACATGTGTAATAAGCAGCGGGAAGTTGATTACAATGTATCACCTTAAATATATGCTCAGGAAACTATGGTATGGATGAATGAATGAATGTAAATAGAATTACCTCGGGATAAAGTACGAATGGCTTTGGAGGGACATGCATGCCTCTGCCTCCCATTCCCCCTCGTCCCCATCCTCTTCCACTTCCTCTGCCTGACATTTCCAATGAAATTCTAATTCCAAGTGCAACTATGCCACCACAATTGCAGGGGCATGCCCTTCAGCTACCCTATAAAATTAAGAACCATCACATTATATAATCCTTACAAATATAAAAATTTCTACGAATTTTGGTTGTGACCATTTGGGACTAGGATACAATGTTTGCTGTTTACATTATTAGCAACTAGACAGCTAATTAACAGAAAACTAGAGCTTGTAAATCATACAATAATAATAATAATAATGACACTATCCAGAAAGGAGGAGCAGCACCTGGAGACAATAATAATAATCTGGTGCCCCTTTTTTCCTAGGGTTTCTATCTTTTGGGATCGTTTGCTCTAAATTATCCCAGGAAGAGCACTTCACTTCACTCTTCGATAAAATAAAATAAAATAAAAAGGAAATTGGGAGTGCTGAGTTTTTTTTTTTTTGATAGAAATGGCTAGCTGAGTTGGGCTGCAGTTTAACTCACAGGAGGCCTGATTGGGTTCACATTTTAAAGCTATTCAGAGTGACAACAATATTGATTTCAACCAAAAAAAAAATGCAATATTGATCCAAGAATGAAAACGAAACAATATTTTTTTTTTGTATATTAGAATGATAAATTGCACCCGCCAAGGATTGATCTCTGGACTTCTCTCACCCAACTCACATGTCCCCTAACTCTTACTACTTATCCTATCATTCGGGGAATTTACAGTTAATTAATGCATTTCTCTTATTATTTATGAAATATTTATTTCTCTCGCGGGTTTGTTTCAGAAACACATGTATTCTACATGTCACCAGGTTAGCTCAAGTGATAAGAGTTAGGGAACATAAGAGAAGAGTTTGAGAGACGCATTCAATTCTTGCTTTTGCTCGGTAATTAAGCTGCATTTGATATCAAGTGACCACTTGTTTTTTTCCTCTAGCAGTACCTAATCTAAATGCTTTTCTCATTTCTGTATATCTTATGTATCTCATAACTCATAAGGGACAAAGTACGTCTCCAATTAAAGTTATAATGCACAATTACCAAAGATTTCATAGTGTTTATAAAAAGGGTAATTTTTGTTATACATACTAAAATTGTGACATCCATTCATCCAACATATGTAAAATTGAGAGTTTCTAACTGCCACAATTTATAATTTCCTGTATTTTAAAAGAATCACGACGGTTTAAAAATGCGATAATAACCGTCACAACATTTAGGTACATTTATCGGCAATTGATAAGTCTCGTTAAACTTTTTTTCTTTAACACTTCACATTTAGCGGCAATTAAAAATTATCATTAAACATGTATGTTAAAGAGATGTCGTGCGATCCAGTGAAAATTGTATATATACATTAGATGAGAATCATGAGATGAATGGTACTTTGGCCATTAGTTGGTTGGAGGGTAGATACGAAAGTAAGCTCAATTCGTGCAACTTGTACCAAAATAATCATTCAATTCTACCCAAAAGCGTGAGTGCCATTCCTTAATATATTTTCATGTACTTGACATTCAATAATAAAACCCGCTGGCGTGCTTGTCCCAAGAGTTCCATTCATGGGGCATAAAAGGGTACGATGGCTCTTGAACTAGTTTTCTTTTTCCCCCTCCATGTCATGGAGATAGCCCCACACACAAGAACTATTCTATTTTCTCTGATTGTTTAAAATGTAAGGCAAGCTCATTTTAGATAACAATTCCTCAAAGGTCAGTCATACGATACAAGGGAAAGAAAATAAAAAAATTATTGGTTTCTGAATGTATTAAATGTGAAATCATTATTGATTTATTGAATAACACACATGCTTAGGTCTCCGAATGATAGCTCGTGCGGTAAGAACTAAGAAACATATGAGTTGAGTAGAGGAGTTTAGGGATAAATTTTTAAATGGTGCAATTTATTTTTTCAATGTAACAAAAAGAATAAGAACTGTTTAGGAAAGTTCATTTAATTTGTCTTAGTTACGAAAGAGATTAGATTAGTCACTTGAAAATAACAGATCCATGTGATGCTTAGAATCTACGACATGGGCAGAGAGATCAGAAAGAGAAATTTTTTACAAGAAATTGTTTCATGACATTTACTTTGTGTGTTTGTAGGCTTGCATCTTTCGTCTGTTGACTTGTACATACGTAGGCTTGGAAAAGGGAAGGCTATATTTAGACTCTGAATTTTATGCTATGTTTGGATATCTATATCTATCTATATATATTAGAAAAGAACAACTTCTAGCATGACGTGTCGCTCTCACAGGCCAAGTTAGTGACGTGTCGCTCCCAGATTAATTCTCACCTAATATTTTACATGTAAGCTCTTTCTCCTTGGCCCCACTTGCCACATGTGCCTGATTTTTCCTTACCTTATTTCTCCTTAATAAAAAAATACATTTTTAAATTTTAGATTTGATTAGGATTTAGGTTTTTTATTTCTTGATTTTATCTTAATTTATTTTTGATTTATTTTTAGAGTATTAATTAATTTTTATGGTATTTTTATTGAATTTTCGGATTTTTAATTAATTCCGGATTTTATGAGTTTTTATTGTGATTTGCTAGATTTTGATAGTTTTTATCTATTTTTATTTGGTACATTTTTAAATTTTAGATTTGATTAGGATTTATGTTGTATATTTCTGTATTTTATCTTAATTTATATTATTATTTATTTTTAGAGTATTAATTATTATTTATGTTATTTTTATTAAATTTTTGGATTTTTAATTAATTCCGGATTTTATGAGTTTTTATTGTGATTTGTTAGATTTTGATAGTTTTTATCTATATTTATTTAGTACATTTTTAAATTTTATTTCAATATCAATATCAATATCATCAATATCAATATCATCAATATATATTAGAAAAGAAGAACTCTCATCAGACTGATTTAGTGACGTGTCATTCTCACATTAATTCTTGGTGACGTGTCGTTCTCACGTTAATTCTCATAAAAAAAATTCCACGTGTCATTCTCAGGTTAATTCTCATAAAAAAATAAATTTTTAAATTTTAGATTTGATTAGGATTTAGGTTGTTTATTTCTTGATTTTATCTTAATTTATTTTTAGAGTATTAATTAATTTTTATGGTATTTTTATTGAATTTTCGGATTTTTAATTAATTCAGGATTTTATGAGCTTTTATTGTGATTTGCTAGATTTTGATAGTTTTTATCTATATTTATTTAGTACCTTTTTAAATTTTAGGTTTGATTAGGATTTAGGTTGTTTATTTCATGATTTTATCTTATTATTTATTTTTAGAGTATTAATTAATTTTTATGGTATTTTTATTGGATTTTCAGATTTTTAATTAATCTAGAATTTTATGAGTTTTTATTGTGATTTGCTAGATTTTTATCAATCGTGACCTATTTTGATTTCAAACCAAATCATCCAAAAAATTTATTATATTTTTTTATCTCACGTGGCCTCATAATATCATTAAGAGTTGATGTTTATAATAAAATAAACAATCTTTGAAAGATAGAATACCAGAAACATGAAAATCATGTTGGGTCATAATAACCTTATAATTGGATGTTTATAATAAAATAAACAAGAAGAAAAAAATTGATACAGATTGGTGGGAAACATTAATAATTATATAAATAGAAAATTGAAAAGGAGATACCAAATAAAACGTCAAATTTTTTTGAAACCAAACAAAACGTCATATTGTTAAATTAGATTTGTTAAATTATTATATTAGATTAAATTAGAGCATATAATGTATCTAAAATTTATTTCCATAATAAATCTTGAAACCGATTTTTTAAAGGTAATTTTAAATCTATGAAACTTTTTCATAAAATATTAAAATTACCCTAATTATATAATATTTATGTAGATTAAATAAAAAACTAAAAATTCAATAAAAATATTATAAAAATTAATTAATAAAAACTACCAAATCACAATAAAAACTTATAAAATCCTTAATTAAATAAAAATCTGAAAATTCAATAAAAATAACATAAAATTTAATTTAATTAATACTCTAAAAATAAACTTTTTCTACACCTAAAATTTATTTCCATAACACATCTTGAAACCGATTTTTCAAAGGTAATTTTAAATCTGAGAAACTTTTTCATAAAATATTAAAATTTTAAAATATTTGTCTTAATTATCTAAGATTTACGTAGATTAAATAAAAAACTAAAAATTCAATAAAAATACTATAAAAATTAATTAATAAAAACTACCAAATCACAATAAAAACTTATAAAATCCTTAATTAAATAAAAATCCGAAAATTCAATAAAAATAACATAAAATTTAATTTAATTAATACTCTAAAAATAAACTTTTTCTACACCTAAAATTTATTTCCATAACACATCTTGAAACCGATTTTTCAAAGGTAATTTTAAATCTCAGAAATTTTTTCATAAAATATTAAAATTTAAAAAGATTTGTCTTAATTATCTAAGATTTACATAGATTACTCCTTACTAATACTGCATCAGCCATCTCCTCCCCTATATGTCTCTACTGTGAACCGGTTGGCATGGAGGAAAAATGAGGAAGATCACTCAAGTATGCAACTTGCTTCATGTGGTGTTGATAATTGTATAAGTTGATAATTGTGTAAGTGTTTGATATAAATGTTGTTGAGTAATTAGATTATTTTCCTCATCCTCTTTTGATATATTTGTTAGAGTGATTTTCATCATCCAAGTCTATTTTATTCTCTAAATCTGATTCTTATATGCTCTTTTGTAGGTCTCAAGTCGCCCAAGGTTCTCCATGCTTCTATGATGAATTATGGTCATACTATTTGAACGTGATAGCACAAATTATGGCTCCTTTTTTTTTTTGTTAATTTTATGTTTCTATTAAATGTTGAGTCAATAATTTATGTATTGAAACTTTCATTTGATCAATATTTCAAGCCCTAATAAAGCTTATACTATTTGAATGTCCGATTCAACAACTAAGCTAAATCGTACCCATGACGAGTAGTATTTGATGGATTTTTGAAGAGGGTCGACTTTTGAAGCTGGAGATATTGTTTTAATCATGTGAGTCTCCTTTCTGTGAATCTACTTTATTTAATTTTATGTGAAATTTAAATTTTTATTTGATTTATGTGCTCTATGTTTCTCACTTGAGTTGCATGTTATTGAGATTTTTGGATTTGATGAGGGATAAGAAAACTTCCTCATCTATAAGTGATTTTGTAGTTTATTTTCTTATTAGGTTTGAATTACTTCAGTGAATTTTTCATCATGTATTTTTTTTTTGAGTTGGACCCCAATTAATTGGATTCATCTTACATCTTGAGATCAGGTATTTTTAGCCATGTCCATGATACTATTGTTGCAACTGCCCTAATATGTACTTCCCATGAACTATTCTCGCAACAATATTCTATTCTGAGAGCTTCAAATACAGTTTGCGAGTATGTAGGCAAGGTAAGTCTTTATACTTATGATTTAAAGCAAATGTTTTGATTCTTTATTTGTATGTAAAGATACCAATTTTCCATGCCAACCTGAAAATATTTGAGGATGAATTATCATTGTTAGTAATGATGTAATATCAGTTTCAGATTATGCACTACATGTTACCCGGTTCCCTACAAATGTTACTTGGTGGATCTGTCACAACTTCACTTTCTTCACATTTCTGATTGAATGGTTATTTGTCTCTCTCCTGATTGCAGAGCATTGATTTCTTATCTCTTTTCTACAGGAAAAAAATATGGACATTCATTGTGACATTGTGTGACAAGTGTTCGTTATGATGGTGTTACATTTGGTCACCCAGTTTTTTTGAATATGCTAATGAACTTTGCTCATGATGGTGATAGCCACACACTTGAGCCTTGAAGTATCGATTTTTTAGCTGAATGAAGATTTTCATGTGGCTGATGCATCTCCAAACGAAGTAAGTCCCCCTATGCTCTAACTGCCGCTAAGAGAATATTTGAATCTGTCCCAAGAAGCACAGTTGGAAGTTGCAATCCAAAAGTTTTGAAGTTTGTGAAAATTTTCATTTATATTGTTAGCAATCTATCAAAAAAATTCAACTTCAACTATCATTGATAGTAATCTACCACATTAACTTGGTTGACATAGCTTTAATCGATCTAAAAACCAACTAACCACAAGTAGGATCTCATTATGATAAGTATCTTTAAATTTTCATGGCAATTATGAAAGTTTTTCCTTAGGCAGAATTAGCTGTCCTTGAAAACATACCAATTCAACTGGAAATATCAAAATAGTGCATCATTTCAAAAAACTTTTTAACTTATTTCTATATCAGCATGTTAGAATCTCCATGCTTACCATTATTGGTTCTGTTGTATACAGGTTGTTGTGAATGAGATACATGGCAGGGAAATGTTATGAGGTTTCCTTCACACATGATGCTCTCAAAGATTTTTAAAATTGTAGGAACAATACTAGCAATGTATACATGCTTCTATTAGATTCCTTTGTACCAATAATCCAATAGTCGGTGCTTCCATTTTGGATTTTATTTGAGAATGAATTAGTTAATTTTAAATATATGCTTATATTTGGTGCTTACTAGACAGAGTGCCAATATAAGATGAAGCATAAATTTAGAAGGTTATAAGAACCAACAGATTTTCTAGAAAGATAAATATTTCTTAATAATTTTTTAAATGGAATTTAAATTCATAAATCAATATAAACTCTATAGTCTACATTCATTTTTGTTCAAATTACTCGGTAAAAAAAATACCCATGGGAAGTTATAGTTTTATTCAATCGTATGAATCATCTGTCGTAGTTAGTTGTTGTGGAAAAAAAATTATTGGATGTATTCGATCTGAGTGTGAATATTTGATTCAAGCTTTGATTGAAATTTAAGGTTTTGTTTTATAACAACTTTTGAGAAATGGTTTATTTGAGGCCATGCCCTATGAAAAGTGATATTTCAGTTTTTTCAAATATCAGACTCTAGGTTTGCTTTTGGGTGATATTTAAGCTTAACTAACCACCTTATTTCAAACTCTAGGAGGTATGGGGAAAATTGGTCCGGCCAATAAGAATTTGGTGGATTCTTCACCAAAGAAATATAATTCCATTTTCCTATAACTTAAGTGTAATTTTAATAATTTAAACAATAATTATATATTTATGTATAGTTACATATCTAAACCACAAAAACAACACCCTATATGTCAAGTATACATCTTCGCAAACAAAATTCAGTTATACCTCACATATGCAAAACTTAAAGATTTTGGCATATTAACTCCTGTGTTTTTCAAAAAATTTATATTAGTTAATTCAATGTATGCTTACAAAACACTAGAATTGAATGTCTAAATTTATGCTCTTTAAATATCTACATCTTTATTATGATTGTTCTTACATTCTTAGTATCTTAAAATTATTATAGTTTAAAATATTGATCGATGTATCAAATACAATAGATAAATTCCCCGTGCAACGCGCGGGTAAAAAACACTAGTATGAGTGAAAAGAAGAGGAATGAATACAAACGAAAAATGTGTGGACAAAGTGAAAATGAGATATTTTTAATTTTTTTTATTGGAAAAAAGAATAGAAAAGTGATAGTATAACAAAAATGAAAATGATTGAAGATTACTAATTTATCCTTATTTAATATTATAATTAAATATGTTTTAAATATTATTGATTGAATATAATAACATCAACTATTCAACTTGATACTAAGGGATAGGGATGACAATGGGTAGGGTCTGGGTAGGGTACTATAGTACTCATTCCCATACCCGCGTTTTAAAAAATTACCTGTACCCGTCCTCATACCCGTATGGCAACTTGAATGTCCATCCCCGTACCCTCTGGGTACCTATATGCCCGTACCCGTACCCATTACCCGCAATTTAGCTAACCAAAATATATTTTTCACTATTTTTTGTTTATAGAAAACAAAAAGCACAACTAACTTTTTAAATAAAAAACACTAAAATAAATACAAAAGATTATCCAAATACTTAACAAATAAAATCATTCAACTAAGAATATTTATTCTTAGAACGAATAAGAAAGAAAGATATAATTTTAATTTTTAACTTTGGATTATAATATAGTCCTAAAGTTGTAGGTTATTAACTTACTAATTTTAAAAATAAGTGAGAGTAAATTAACAATGATTATGAATACTTTAAATACTCACATATTTTTTAAAATAAGTAAGTTTGAAAGCTATAGTTTAAGTTAATTTGTTCATATATTACTAAATAATAATAATATGCGTGTGCGGGTATGGGGCGGGTTGGGTACTATACTCAACCCGCCTCATACCCACTACATTTTGCGGGTAATTACCCATACCCAACCTCATACCCATCTAGCAGGTTTTTACCCTACCCATCGTGAATATTTTTTACGGGTACCCTATGGGTCCGAGACCCATTGCCATCCCTACTAAGGGACTTCATTTCTCTAGCTTGATCATTCTCACATCAATTCAATTCTTAGTCTTAATCAAAATCTGACAAAACTCCAAGTCTTACACACTCAAGACGAGAATTCATAAGCTTAGAATCTAAACTTTCACCAAGTTTGAACCTTTATTGTTCTTTCACTCTTCAACACTTCTCAAGTGAAAATTCATTTCTTAACATTACAACCTCTTCAAAAATAAATCAAGTACTTAACATAAACTTATTTCCCACACTCAACTAATCAACAATTCAAATCAAAGCTGATTCTTCTCAATATTTCTAACATCAAGCAGTCACACATAATCTGAGATTTCTTTAAGCTTATATCAACCTTTAACAATTATTCCTTAAAAGTTACACAACCTTAACATCTCGCTTCTAGCACCCATAAGACATTCTACTATGATTCATTCCCTAGCTTCTATCTTTCTTACCAACACATCAGTACAAAACAAGATTTTAGGTTTAGCAAACTTCTCTAAACCCTGTATAATTGCTATAGTTAAAACATATACGCAACCATCAAGTGATTATGTCTCATGCATACGTCTTTTCACAAACAATAACACATGAATCATTGCCTAAAATACCACATGGAAATGCGGGCAAACAACATTTGCAATTAAGGTCTTGGTAGAAGTAGAATCGAACAAGTCAAGGCAAGAAGTTAGTGCTTAACGCATCAAGAACAAGCAGAAAATGTTCTGCTTCAGTCAAGAAACAAAATAATCAATCAACAGAGTTGTCTTGCACAAGCAACCCTCAAACAATGATCTATAACGACACACATTGTTTCTATAAGAGACAATTCATGCGACAAACATCGGTTGACCATTTTGTACTTGCATACTATTCATTTAGTCATGCATCAATATTAGTCAACATCTCAAACAACATGCTTCCGTAGCATTCAATATCTCAATCAACATGCTTCAATAGCAACCAATATCTCAAGCAACATGCTTTAATATCAATCAATATCTCAAACAACATGACTTCAACAAAACGTCGATCCTAATTCATCTTTTGTGTTAGCTTTTGCATTTTAGTACATTAGCATTAGCTGGCTGCCTTTGTTGTAGTGGGAACACAATCCAAAGCACGATAACTCCATAAGTTATATTTTGTAACTTCTTCCCAAAAGTGATTATGAAGTCTCCCACTGCAAAACCAACACGTGCAAAACCAACACGTGCAACAAAATATCATGATCACTTCTCCTCCACTAAAGTTACTTGTAAACCTATCAATCAGGTTTCTTTCCTTTAGTGTTTCATGGATATCACCACCTATTTGAAAAATAGTAGTATATCCCTTTCAATGAAGAATTGCATCGATCGGGTTTCTAAACACACGAGATTTTGTGAATGTTTATGCCATAAAACATTTTAGCATTTACTTCATTTATTATAGAATAATTCAGTAATGTGTATTAATTTTTTTTGGAGTTAAACAAGTTTTTTAAAAAATTAGGTATTTTCTAGTTGCGGCTGTAGCTTGTTGAAAAATAACCTTGACAAATAAAGGGATGTTGGCTGGGAGGTGATATTTAACTTTGGGACAAAGGAGGATATTGTTTAATTGTTTTGTAATGGTTTTTTGGGTTTGGTTCGTTTGGTATCTACTAGTGGATGTAATGAGATTTTTTTAGGTCTATTGTCACTTGGTGATTTGGGTGTTCTTTTTTTTTCGCTAACTTGGTTTTTATCTCAATGAGTTTTTTCTAGTAAGGTTTTAATGATGTTATTTCCCAAGTGTGCTCCTTCAAAAATGGTATAAGTGTGGTTTGGTTTCAATTTAGCTTCCATGAGAGGCTGGTACTCATATTTCTTTATTCTCACTTATTCAATAAAGCTCTTTTTTGCTGTAAAAAGAAAAATTAGGTATTCAAAATTGTTCCGTGTAGTTTTGAAAAGAAATAAAAAATGCAATTGATTGAAAAAAAAATTAAAAATAGGAAAACAATTAATGACTTGTCCTTGTCACGATTAAGGGATAAATATTTTACCCTGAACTATATAATCATAGAAGTCTAATTTATATCACATTGTTCAGCCTAATTTATGATTCTTTTCTTCGCCTTGTCTGCAGGCTTTTTCCCTTCTCATTTCCATTACGACTCTATCTTGAAGGAAGGCACTTTAAATCTTCAAACTCTATGGTCTGCGGAAAATCTCCTTTATAATCTTTCAAGCCATCAAGTAATTAAATTATAAATACATGTTTGTTGACCAAAAAAAAGAACAGAAAAAGTAAAATACATGTTTAGTCTTGCCGCATCTTTGAGAGCTATGTGATATAATTTATCATTTTATATCTTAGCTAGTAGCATTAGATTTAGACCTATTGGATAAGTAGTTGCTATCTAAGCTCAACTTTAGAGCTTTGCACGCAAACTTGAAAAAAATCTATGACCTGATTGGATCTACAGATTTAGTCGTAAAAGGTTAAACAACATAATTTCGCTTTACTGTTTTGATTCAAAAGGAGAAAAATCTCAATTTTATCTCCAACCTTGTGACCAAGGCATATTTAGGGGATTAACAATAGAGGCCACGATTCTTATAAAATTTTATTTTTTTATATCGAAAAGATAAATTATAACCCGTAAAGTTGGTTTTTGAACCCATGTATACACTAGTTCTTATCACTTGAATTATTCTTTTTTAATGATTATGTATATTTCTATAGATAGAAATATTTTTATTCCCGAAACCAAAAATGTGTTGAGATAAATATGAGGAGATATACATGATATTCACCATCTTTAAAAAGATTCAAAAAGACAAACAAACCAAAAAACCCTCAAATACACGACAAGCCCAACCAAAAACAACAGCCAGACGGTAAAAAAAGCCTAACACACCTGCTAATGCCTAGAAAAACCCGCTAAAGCAACTTGTGCATATTACAACCCCAACAACCAAAAACTCAAAACAAGCGTCAAAATAATCATTGATCAGGGACCACAACGACAAAATCAATCAATTCGGGATCCATCCAAGTCACATAAACCCAACAAAAACAGAGCCACATCCCATCATTGAAGAGACGCACATTAGGTAGAGAACAACCAAAACACCCAAGAAAAGAACCTCAAAATCAGAGAGTAGCTTCAAAGAGAACCAACAACAAAAGAGGCAGAGGGGATCACTGACGAATCTAAAATAGCTAGAGGCACACCAATAAGAGGCTCAACATTAAACTGGATTTGTCTTGCCTCACCAAACCAGAAGCAAAACAAAGTAGAAAGGAGCGCTGCTGAATCAGAACCACAAGACGCTAAGAGCCACGTCAAGCAAAGGGCATATCGACCCCTAACCACCAGTGAAATCCCAACTACCATCGCCAAGAAACACCCAACGAGGAACCCAAACCCCAAACGCCTCCTAAATCAGCAGAACCCAGCGAACCTGGCTCCACCACTACCTCAGAACAGTCCCGTCTCACCAAAGGCTTACGAATCAGCAACCACACACTAAAGAAAGGGTCGAGAAGGAAGGATCCCAACTCAGTGCATGTATAAAAATCATTTTACAATTGCTTATAAAGAAAAGCTAATTTTGGAAATATATTTTTGCAAATAACCTACGTAAGCAAGAATTAAATTTGATGCAAAGAGAATCTAAACATGTTTTATTTATGGATAAAAGCACGTTTTATAAAAGGTTATTTCTCAGGTACCCTTTTAAAATAAGAAGGTCTGGTACCCTTCGATCTATTTTTAATTTTTTTTATACATTTGAAAGATAAACTACAGCTCTTTAAAATTGATCTCTGAACTTTTCTCTCTTCAACTCACTTGAATTTGATAAAATAATTATTGTGTATTTCATTCATAATACTTGACTAGACTACAATATATATAGACTAACAAAGAGATTAAAACAAACTAAATCTATCTAAACCTATCTCTATTTAAATAGATATCATCTCTATTTAAATAGATACTAATCTAAAATAGATAAACAAATCTTAACTATATCTCCATGAGATAAGACTCATAATAAACTAAATCTTAACAGATATTCAACACTCCCCCTCAAGCTAAAACTTACTTAGCTTTAAGCTTGTAACAAAATCTAACCCAAGAAGAAAATTATCTTAATAGATATCCCTTAATAATGACAGTCTTGGCGAATCTCTGAATTGAATAACCTTTCAAACTTCTAGTAAATCCATGGCGGCAAAAGACAACTTCTTATACTTGAAATTGAATAACCTTTCGAACTTCTGCTAAATCCACAGAAGTCCCACATTGGCTAGAGATAGAGCATAGATAGCCTTTATAAGGGTAGTGCAAACCTCAACTCTTGAGCTAGCTTTTGTGGTTGAGTATAGGCCTCCCAATTTCTAATATGGTATCAGAGCCTATCCTAGATCCATTTGTTGTTTGTTGTGGAGACCTCCCATTATTGGGCCACCCGTTGTTGTTGATCCCACGTTCCAGGTTGTTCAGTCCTGGATGTGAGGGGGTGTGTTAGAAGTCCCACATTGGCTAGAGATAGAGCATAGATAGCCTTTATAAGGGTAGTGCAAACCTCAACTCTTGAGCTAGCTTTTGTGGTTGAGTATAGGCCTCCCAATTTCTAATAAACTCATATGTTCATCAGCTCTTACTACTTTTACTATCATTCAAAAATATTTTTTAAATTATTAAATCTAAATATATTTTAAATTATAAATGGTTACCGAAGAAATTGCATTTATAAAATCCAGAACGACTCATATTTCCTTTCGTGTGACACTACTTTTCGTAATTTTTTAATTAATGATGAAAAACTAAATTAAACTTATAGTTAATCAAATGGGCAGGGTCATATGTATGGTTATTGGTTGGTCCGATCCGTGAAGTGTTTTCAGTGAGACACATGAAAATGGGCATTGTAATCTGCTGTAACCACCTCTTGTCTGCATTGATATCCTCCAAATAAAAGAGTACAAAATCCCCCAGCAGGGAATCATACATGTTTTCTGCAGAAAATAAATAAACACACACCGAACAATAACTGTGTTTAACACATAAACATTTATTTATGGTAGGGTATGGGCACTTTTCTCATGGAACGCAAAGTCACCTCTATAGAATCGTAGAACATAAATTAAATTTGGAGGTTGAAGGTTTGAGACTTGGAATTTAAATTTACTTGCTCTAGAAAATGCTCCATCACCTAACACTCAGAATTATACAGCAATGAATAAAGGCAACTAAATATTTATAAGGCCTAGAGTCATACCACAGAAAAGTGCCTACTTTAGGAACAAAAACTACAGTCTAGAGTTAGTTGAAAAGCGCATAAGCAGTAAAACCGTAATTACTGGGGCAAGACTTAAAAGGAGCTACCAAACTTTGTACAAAAAAGCAAAGGAACTATTTAATCTATCAGGAGAGCATCAATTTTAACCAGTTGAAAGCCTCTACCATCCTATATGGGAGCCCCACAATTCTTTAATTGCCTTTTTTTTCATACCATGTCACTGTAGCATCAAATTTCAACGATAAATGCAATGCAAGTGTAATCAATCAGAAATGAAGAGGTATATGCAACCCTTTTTAGAGTATCTCCAATGCAAGGTTCTTAGTTCTTATTTTTGAGTTAAGAATTAAGAACTAAGAACTTTACCATTGGATGTGCTAACATAAAGCTCTTAGTTCTTAAAAATGAGAACTCAGTTCTTATATAAGTAGCTTTACTTTTTGAGTTCTTAGCTTAAAATATTAATTATATCTCTCTTATACAAATTAGTTTATTACTTTATGAGTTTTGTTTATTACTTTATGAAAGTAAAAAGTATAAATAATGTGGTTGGTGGGTCCAAATGAATAGTGGTAAGAACTAAGAACTAAAAACTCATGGTTGGAGCAAAATTGCTTGAGAGTTGCTTAAGCACATGTGACAATACGGGCTCACATAAATAGTGCTAAAAACTAAGAAATAAGAACTTGCATTGGAGATGCTCTTATAATTAAACACAACATGGATCGAGTCTTTAATTACTGTCATTGCAGTTGCGTTAAATACTTGGTATTATTATGAACAGCTATGCTACCATGATATGAGTTCATCGGGGAGAATACATGCATTCATATGTGGTCTACATAACCAAAAAAAAAATGTTTAGGTATTCAGCATGAGCACCACCTAGCTAGCTATGACGTGATATTTAGTATTTACCGATCTGAATTAGTGAGAAATCTAATTTTGAGTGCGACTTAACACGAATTGAGGGTTAGTGGGGTGTTGTGGCATTTCCTTAATCAAGTTTTTGGAAAATATGGTCAAGCCGACCAATTTAGGGAGACATACATAGCACGAGAAGTGACTTATTGACTATGTTTTTTGGTCATGGAATTGCCAAAACATGATGAATATAGTCCTTCCTATGGTCCTCATGCTAATCTTTGTGTTTAAGAACTAATTCGATATCCTGAAGTGGATGATGACAACATAGCAACCATCATTCCGGACAGTTATATGCTACCCCATTTGAGGAGGTCACTTAATGGTAGTAGTGAGTTTTCAGGTTTTTTTTTTAAATTGTGAAT
This sequence comes from Lotus japonicus, assembly GCF_012489685.1. Classification (NCBI taxonomy): domain Eukaryota; kingdom Viridiplantae; phylum Streptophyta; class Magnoliopsida; order Fabales; family Fabaceae; genus Lotus; species Lotus japonicus. Next base: position 10,369,463 of record NC_080044.1, read on the forward strand.
TTAAAAATAAAACGTGTTCGACAAAAAATGAAATATAATTGAAATTATTTTTTACTTTTGGGGTGGTTGTGAGAAACAATACCTCTCATCATGAAAATTAACTAAACCAACACATAAAGTTGGCAAAGGCCCAACTACCACATCAAAAACCCTCTAAAAACCTCTAAAAAACTCCACAAGCATAAAAACATATATTTTAACACCACACCAACAACTCCTATCATCTACACCACTAGGCGATGTCCCCATTTAGATTGAAAGCAGCGATAGGTTCAACCAAACGAGATCCTATTAAGTTGCATGACACTTGCAAAACAGAGATCCAAATCAGTTGTGCAAACTAAAATACCAAACAACAGAAAACCAACAAATGTCATAGAGTTGAGACCCAAAGCCTAAACTCTGAAGAGACAAGAACATAAAAATAATAAAACGTATTCGGCAAAATAGAGCTGAAATAATTTTTTACTTAACTTCAAAGCAGTTTTACCTCATCTTTTATAACCTAAATACACCATTAAATAAATTTCACCTAAAAAATTACCTTCACCTAAATTTATTTTTACTTAAATAGGGTGGGGTGGGTAGCTCACATGATTGAGCTAAGAGTAATTGCAGGTGAAGGGTCAGAGTTCGAACCTTGAGGAGAGATAATTTGTACTAATTTACTAACAACTAACATTTGTCTATAAAAAAATTATTTTCAAAATTATATTAGTTTTAAAAATAATTAATTTTTATAATTAATATAACTTTCTAATGATCGCAGCGACACATAAAGGGAAGAGTTTTGAACTATGTTTCTAAAAACTTTCACAAAATGTTCTACATGAATGAAAATAGGGAAAATGCTTTCAGACTTGTCTTTAGTGCATTTGAAGAAGAGACAAATCTTGACTCAAGATTTTTTATTCCTTCAAATGCATTTAAGACTATTATGAGAATTTTTTTCCCTTCAAATCGTGAAGAGCGATTTCTGATGTATGGGGTTCGAGATTGAGAAGTTTGGTGGAGGAGGGGTTTTGGGAGGCTGAGGTCACGAGTGAGCTGAGGTGGATAGTGTCCAACATCGCAGCCAAGAAGAGAAGACATGGATGAAGTTTGAGAGAAACTAGCTAGAAGAAGATGAAGATGATGAGGGAAGTGTTAAGCCAAAATTACAAGCATTACAATTATCGACACCATGGTACAAAAAGTGGTTTCTCGACAGAAGGGGTTGGGCGAAGCCGGCAACTCAGCACACGATGTCCCTCAAGGACAAGTTAGTAAAAGCCATAACTCGACACACTCAGAAGATGAAGAAATCTCGATCACCTTAATGGAAGAGGCAGTTACCGAATAACAAGCGAGTACGAGCACGTGCATACACCCACGATGCCACGAATAGCAACGGTTGCCCACGACTCAGAACCATCCACGTGGCAATAGAGTCACGTGCGCGAAGACCATCGGCTAAACGTGGGGTATGGCGCCAAAATTCAAAACCCACGAAGCCATCGTGCATCCAAGGAAAACCGCCAAGAACATGGGCAGAAAGAACAATATAAATAAAGGAAGCAGCAGCAGAAGAAGGGGTTCCCAACTAAAAAACTCTGAAAATTCACTAAAAGCTCTAAACGTCCGCATCAATGAGACTTCGAGAGCAGAACGTGATGATGGAGGAGTATGTTGCAGAACCAACGCTTTAATTTCCTTGCATTGCAGTTTGTTAATTCCCAGTTCTTATGTGTAGCTTGTTTTGTCGAAATTTGCTTTCATGTTATCTTGGTTTGCTTAACTATTTTGTAATCGACTCATATTCAATAAAATCCAGTTTCGTTTGAAGTTGTTTATTGTTGTCGAAAACACATCCGTCCACACACTACACTTTGGCAAAACGTTTTCTCAAAAGGACCCTGAAATCTAAACTTCCTTTAGTCGAACTAAGAGGATATTTGTTTACCAAAAATCCGTGTAAACAAATTGGCACACCTGGTGGGACCGTTTTTGTGAAAACTAAGTTTTACAGAAGCGTTTTGTGTGTTTTGTTTGCTGCATGCTATTTGGTATTTGCTACTTGCCTGGATTGTGATTTATATGCACCTGAGAAGTGGTAAGACTTTGAGTATGGCAAGCAACCGAGGAAGAACCTCCCCTCAAGGATCTAACGTGGGTAATCAGAGTAGTCCCGGGGGAAGTAGTGGTAATAATAATGAAGAAGTGTCTACTGGAATGGGGCATGGCACCAGTATGCCAACCCAGAACGTGGCAATTTCTGCAGTTGCAGAAATGCCTGTATCTACATCAGTACAGGCACAAATTGTTTCAACGATTACGAGGGACATGCCTTATGGTATGCCTACATCTATGATGCAAGGCATACAAGGCACGTATTCGACGTTCCCTGAAAATGTTCCCCCATTCAGCATACCCCCTTTTGGGGCAAATGGAACAATGTTAAACTTGGGAAGTCGAGTTAGTCCCCCTATTCCTGGATCTAGTTCACAAATTTATTTATCTACAGGTATGAATAATGGTTCACTTCAAGCCATTAGGCAGCAAGTAGATGATAGTAACCATGAAATGGTTAACATGCTATCTCGACAGATAGGTGAGCTAATCAACCCTGTGCTCCAAAATAATAATGCTAATAATCAGCATTTGGCATGACAGATGGATCGTTTGGCGACAGCCCTGGGGGCACCAGTCGAGGTCCAACCGGCACCAGGGATTAACCAAATCCTGTTGCCTAACCATGTCCCTGCCCCGGTGCGCTATCAAGCGCCGCAACACCAAGAGATGAGGGCAAACCCTTTGTACGAGGCAGTGCAGCCACCATTGCAAAATGTGTATATGGTAAACAGGGAAGAACACGCTGATGGTGTGCTAGAAAGAATTCGACACCAGAACGCTGGGGGGCAACAAAATGTTGCTGCCGTGGTGGAGCAATTGTTGAACCAACATGGTTTCAACGTGGGTTTCGCGAATAGACCCCATTTTGTGTCAGCCTTTACAGAGGAGGTTCTCGAATCAGAACTTCCTCGAGGCTGGAAGGTCCCCAAATTCACTAAGTTCTCAGGGGATTCAGGAGAGTCCACGGTAGAACACATAGCCAGGTACCAAATCGAAGCAGGAGACTTAGCCATCAATGAAAATTTAAAAATGAAGTACTTCCCGAGTTCTTTAACCAAAAATGCCTTTACCTGGTTCACCACCCTCGCTCCTAGGTCAGTCCATACATGGGCCCAGTTGGAAAGAATTTTCCATGAACAGTTCTTTAGGGGAGAGTGCAAAGTAAGTTTGAAGGACCTGGCTAGTGTCAAAAGAAAGCCAGCAGAGTCTATTGATGATTACCTAAACAGGTTTAGGATGCTTAAATCTCGATGCTTCACCCATGTTCCTGAACACGAGCTAGTTGTCTTAGCCGCTGGTGGTCTAGAGTATTCTATTAGAAAGAAGATCGACACTCAGTATATTCGAGATATGTCTTTGCTCGCAGATAGAGTGAGGCACATCGAATTGTTAAAGGCCGAAAAGTCAGAGGAAAGGGCCAAGACTACTAAGTGGCCAAAGAAGGAGAAGGTAGCGTACATAGATGCGGATTCAGTAGGTCAGAGTCCATGTGTCTATCGAGAAGTCCCTGCGGACGTCGATTTGAATGACGTCAATCTGGCTGAACTTCAGCCAGGGGATCCTTATGTGTGTAAAGCATTGAAACCACGTGAAAACAAACTTGGGGAGGAAAACCCCAAGAACACGATTCCTGCTGTAAAAACTTATACTTTTGATGTGGCCAAATGTGATGCAATCTATGATATACTTGTGTCTGATGGTTTGCTTGTGGTCCCCAAAGACCAAAAACTTCCCTCTCCTGAACAAAGGAAAGGGAAGAAATATTGCAAATATCATAACTTTTTTGGTCATTGGACCTCACAATGTGTTCGTTTCAGGGACCTCGTGCAGGGGGCATTGGACTCAGGAAGGCTCAAGTATGACGAAAAAGCCAAAAGTCAAATGAAGATTAACTCCGACCCACTGCAGGTAGCTGAAGCCAACTACGTGGAACCTTTCTACATTGGCATGGTTGACATTTCCGAGAAGCTGAATCTGGGCCTGACACTCGAGGAGGCAAAGGAGGAAAACACGGCTGTCGAAGAACCAGACGTCGTGAAAGAAGTGAACTTGGAAGAGGTTTACCCCAAGGCTGGAGAAACCCTTGTCGAGTTTCTATCCCGCAGCAAAGATGACGAGAAAGAAGTTATGTTGTGCCCTCGATGCAGCGCTGTTTTCGACAAATCCGCAGCCAAGGCCTATCAAGATTCAGAAATGAAAAGGCATTATCAGAGGAAGGCTCCTGTATCCAGGAGACTGAAGTACCCTCACGAGGAGTGGGTCGAAAGAGACCAGGAACTCGATGGCCATAAAGGCTAGAAAACAAGCAGTAAAGACACAACTTACCTCCCCAATGCTGGATTGCCAAGAAACCAATGGTTCAGGCCAACGCCTCCAAGGCCAAAACCATACCCTAAGTGGCAGAAAATCGACTTAGGCCAGGGATCCTCTTACATCAACAATTCCCGTGTGTCACGAAGCTACTCCTATGGCTCTGAGAACTACTATGCTCCTGAACAGATGACCAGGACTCAGTTCAGGCGTTTTTTGAGGAAAAGGAAAGCTGAGAGGGAAAGAGGTGGCAAGTTCCGCTCATTATGGGACATAAAGCCAGAAGACAACTCTCGCAATGAACCTAGTGTGGCGTCGATTATCAACCAGCTGGATCACGCCATCAAACAGGGAACAACCATACCACCAAATCCAGCTAAGGAAAAAGGGAAGGATGTCGTCGAGGATGAGGATGAAGACATGCTCGAAGATTTCGACGACAGTGAGGGAGAAGAGCTCAACATCATCTGCATCGTGTCCATCCTACCTGCAGAATTCGATAGAATCTCAGAGGTCACTGAAAGCGAGGAAGACTACTATGTCGACGACGAACCAGATGACAATCCTTTGTGTTATTATGTGATGCAGAGAGGATCCGTCGAAGATGAAAGAGCTATCTTCCAAAGGCCAACCGAGCAAATGAAGAGCCATTTGAAACCGCTATTTGTTTGGGCCAGAGTCGAGGAGAAGGGTGTTAACAAAGTCCTTGTCGACGGGGGAGCTGCAATTAACCTCATGCCCGGATTTATGCTCAAGAAGTTAGGAAAAACTGAAGGGGATCTAATCTCACATGACATGGTGCTTTCCGATTATGAAGGAAAGACAGGTTCTTCCCTAGGGGCAATCATGTTGAACATAACCGTAGGAACAGTAGCCCGTTCCACATTGTTCATTGTGGTCCCTTCAAAGGCCAATTACAATTTGCTGCTGGGAAGAGAATGGATTCATGGCGTGGGGGCAGTGCCTTCGACCTTACACCAACGTATATCCATTTGGAAAGCTGATGGAGTTGTCGAAAATGTACAAGCAGATCAAAGCTACTATTTAGCAGAAACAAGCTACGTTGGTAAGAAGAATTTTGAGAAGAATTTAGCCACAATTGCTCCTTTAGACACAGTGGCTAGCCAATACTTCAACCCCTACTCAGAGTATTCAGTAACGTTGGATCCCATCCGAGGCCTAAACCTCAATGAAGCATGTAAACCTGATGCCATGAGCGGATGGCACAGTGATGAAGAGAAAGATGCCACTGATGGGTGGCAAGCCAATGATAAAGATGATTAATTCGAGCATGGCTCGAATTTCGGCTTACGCAGCCGAAAACAAAATAAGAACGGCCCTGGAGGCCGAGAGGATGGCCAAAGAAATGGCTATAGACGAAGCTAATGTCTCAATCCTGCCTGTCGAATTGACACCTCAGGAGGAGGCAACAATAAATAAGGATGACACGTGCATAGAAATAAACGAGCAGAGTGCTGAGGAATGCGGATTCGAGGACCTTTGCAATCTGAGGCTAGATTGCATCTATGATGACGGCCCATTAGGCTTCGAGAAGCCAGTGGTCGAATTTTCCAAGAAAATGGAAGCGCAAGACCCTTTAGAAGAAGTAGACCTGGGTGATGGCTTAGAAAAGAGGCCAACGTATATTAGTGCTCTCATTGACCCGGAGCTAAAAGACAGGATGGTGAAATTACTCAAGGAATTCAAAGACTGTTTCGCTTGGGATTACGATGAAATGCCTGGCCTCAGTCGAGAAGTGGTGGAATTGAAGTTACCCATCAAAGAAAACAAGAAACCAGTTAAGCAACTGCCCAGGAGGTTCCATCCAGATGTGTTGGTGAAAATCAAGGAAGAAATCGAAAGACTCCTCAGGTGTAAATTTATCAGAACAGCTCGATATGTGGACTGGTTAGCCAACGTGGTTCCAGTAATCAAGAAGAATGGAAAGATGAGAGTTTGCATAGATTTCCGAGATCTTAACGCTGCCACTCCAAAAGACGAGTATCACATGCCTATTGCTGAGATGATGGTGGATTCAGCTGCTGGTCATGAATACTTAAGCTTGTTGGATGGTTACTCAGGCTACAACCAAATCTTCATAGCAGAAGAGGACGTGTCGAAAACAGCTTTTCGATGTCCCGGTGCCTTGGGGACGTACGAGTGGGTGGTCATGCCATTTGGGTTGAAAAACGCTGGCGCGACCTACCAAAGGGTAATGAATACCATTTTTCATGATTTTATAGAAACCTTCATGCAGGTTTATATTGATGACATTGTGGTGAAATCCCCATCAAGGGATGACCATTTGTTGCATCTAAGGAAATCCTTTGAGAGGATGAGAAAATATGGCTTGAAGATGAATCCCCTTAAATGTGCCTTTGGTGTTATTGCAGGTGATTTTTTGGGTTTTGTGGTGCATAAAAAGGGTATCGAGATCAACAAAAACAAAGCTAAAGCCATTCTCGACACTAGTCCACCAACTAGCAAGAAACAACTGCAATCACTATTGGGAAAGATTAACTTCCTAAGGAGATTCATTGCTAACCTCAGTGAGAAGACCAAGCCATTTTCCCCACTTCTTCGACTTAAAAAAGAAGATGCGTTCCGCTGGGAAGCAGAGCATCTAAAAGCGTTCGATGAACTCAGAGTGTACTTGTCTAGCCCACCTATAATGGCACCACCTATAAGAGGAAAGCCAATGAAGCTGTACATCTCTGCCACGGATGGAACCATCGGAAGCATGCTGGCTCAAGAAGATGAAGATAGCAAAGAAAGAGCCATATTTTACTTAAGCAGGGTGTTAAATGATGCAGAGACTCGATACACCATGATCGAGAAATTGTGTTTATGCTTGTACTTCTCTTGTGTAAAGCTGAAATATTATATAAAGCCAATCGATGTAATGGTTTTTTCTCATTATGATATAATAAAGCACATGTTATCCAAACCTATCTTGCATAGTCGAATTGGTAAATGGGCTTTAGCCCTAACCGAGTATTCACTAACTTATGCCCCACTAAAGGCAGTTAAGGGACAAGCAATTGCTGACTTCCTGGCAGACCATACTTTGCCTCAAGAAGTCATAACTTACGTAGGCATCCAACCTTGGAAGCTATTTTTCGATGGTTCTAGCCATAAGAATGGCACTGGGATCGGGATGTTCATCGTATCCCCAAGGGGCATCCCCACGAAATTCAAGTTTAGGATTAAGAGTAACTGCTCAAACAATGAGGCTGAGTATGAGGCATTAACATCAGGCCTCGAGATCTTGATAGCCCTCGGGGCAAAGAATGTCGTCGTAAAAGGGGACTCTGAGTTGGTAATAAAGCAACTTACCAAGGAATACAAGTGCATTAGTGAAAATCTAGCTAGGTATTACACGAAAGCTAGTAATTTGTTGGCCAAGTTCAACGAAGTTAGGCTAGGTCACGTTGCCAGAGTGGACAATCAAGAAGCCAATGAATTGGCACAAATCGCATCAGGATATATGGTCGATAAATGTAGGTTAAAAGAGCTTATCGAGGTCAAAGAAAAACTGAACCCCTCTAACCTCGACATCCTGGTCATTGACAATATGGCACCTAATGATTGGAGAAAGCCAATTGTCGATTACTTGCAAAATCCTGTGGGTACTACAGATAGAAAGACAAAATACAGGGCAATGAGCTATGTCATCATGGGAAACGAGCTATTCAAGAAAAACGTCGACGGAACACTACTGAAGTGTTTAAGTGAAGACGACGCGTTCATAGCGATCTCGGCCGTTCACGACGGGCTATGTGGTGCCCACCAGGCAGGGATCAAGATGAAGTGGATCCTATTTCGACAAGGGATGTATTGGCCTACTATTATGAAAGATTGTATGGAGTATGCCAAGAGGTGCCAAGATTGTCAGAGACACGCGGGGATACAACATGTGCCAGCAAGTGAACTACACTCGATCATTAAGCCTTGGCCATTCAGGGGTTGGGCTTTAGACCTAATTGGTGAAATTAACCCATGTTCTTCTAGGCAGCATAAGTACATCATAGTGGCTATAGATTACTTTACCAAGTGGGTAGAGGCAATTCCTCTACAAAATGTGACCCAGGACACGGTGATCGAGTTCATTCAGAATCACATAGTGTACCGCTTTGGGCTACCTGAGTCACTTACTACAGACCAAGGCACAGTGTTTGTAGGCCAAAAGGTAGCATCATTCGCAGAATCTTGGGGTATAAAACTCCTAACCTCGACCCCCTATTATGCTCAAGCGAATGGTCAAGTCGAAGCGGCCAACAAAACGTTGATCTCCTTGATTAAAAAACATGTTGGTCGAAAACCTAAAAACTGGCATCAAACGTTAGGCCAAGTGCTTTGGGCTTACAGGAATTCACCTAAGGAATCTACCGGAGCAACGCCTTTTCGACTAGCATATGGTCAAGAAGCGGTACTACCGGTAGAAGTATATTTACAGTCATGCAGAATTCAAAGGTAAGAGGAAATTCCAAGTGAAGATTATTGGAGTATGATGCTTGACGAGCTAGTCAATCTCGACGAAGAAAGAATATTGGTGTTGGATACCTTAACCAGGCAAAAGGATCGCATTGCTAAAGCTTATAACAAAAAGGTTAGAGCTAAATCTTTTATGCTTGGTGATTACGTATGGAAGGTTGTCTTACCAATTGATAAAAAAGATAAACGTTACGGAAAATGGTCCCCAAACTGGGAAGGCCCTTTTTCAGTCGAGAAAGTACTTTTAAACAACGCTTATTCGATTAAGGAATTAGGAGGTAATCGACAAATAACGATAAATGGCAAATATTTAAAAACATATAAGCCAACATTGCATGAGATAAACATCGAATAAAGAAGTAAAAGAGAATCAATTGCCAAATGCGAATGTTTTATTGAATAGAATAGAGCATTACAACTATGGCAAAGAAATTTTAAAAAGGAGGGTTGGCCCTACAACTATTGTATCTGGCCCTAAGAGGCTCCATGCGCCTCAAGACATCTTCTTGTTGGGATTCCAGTCGCGATTTCTCCTGTCGAATATCCAGCTCTTCACGGGCAGTAGAAGAAAGCTTGTCCACCAAGGGTTTCAGAGCTCCCACATTCCCCTCGAGGTTCGCCTGGCTAAGAGCAGCCTTCAACTCTTCATACTCCTCCATCTTCTCATCAATCTGGTGTTCGGCAAAGAACACTCGAGCAGTAAGCTCCCGGTGTTCTTCATATAGAGGTAAAGCTTCGTGCAGGAGGCCCAAGAACTCCTGAAGAAGAATTCTTACCGAGGCAATAATATTCCTCGAAAGAAGTTGGTTAATGAGCCCCGTAAGCTCTTCAGCCAAAGGGAGGAAAGAGTGCAACTCCCGGAATAAGTCTTGATCAAAAGCCAAGTTCCGGATCTGGTTAAGAACACGACGGCTAGCCATGGCTGAAGGGAGTTATGAAAGCAGGAAAAGAATTCTGGAAAAGAAACAAGGGAGAGTTTGGAGAAGTTACTGAAAATGAGTAACCAAAAACGCTCCATTTATAGGGTAACAACCAAGGAATGCATTAATTAGTGGCAATCAGTTGCCAACTCTTCATCTTACGGTTATAGGCCATGCAGATTACCACCACCATCGTGAATAGCTTTGGCTTTTAATGAACAAAGACTTGCATTGAATCAAGAAAACGTGGTATAAGATTGCAATAAATTGGTTCATTCCCCAGAAACAAAGCGACGACTGTGTGAGGGGGTGCAAGGAAGTTTGAGCGATGCAACAATAAATGAATAGCCGTCAAAATAATGCGTAGTGGAAACTGAAAAGACTTGGCAAATTAAACGTCAAATTATATGGCTTAGGTGCCAAAACCATTGTCGAAATATTACACGCAATTGGCATCGAAAGCCATGGTTAGAATTGTGCCATCATTACATATTAATAAAGAAAAAAGTCCTACAGCAGGGTCTTAAAAGAGTTCAAACAATCAGCAAAGGTGCAATCTTGGCATCGAGACCCTTCTTCACAGCCTGATCAATCTCCAATTCCTTGACAACCTCTTTTGTCGAGATGATCAGAGCCTTGGAGTCTTAGTAAGCACGTCCAATTGATCCTTCACAGCAGGGCCTTCCTCGACCAAATCAGCTCGCTTTTCTCCAGTTTGGTAATCTCTCGATGCAGCTCTTCAAGTTTGATGTCGACTTCAGAGTTTCATCTGCGATCAAAACCTTCCTAGC